>NC_079219.1:6540248-6554825 GCF_029633865.1 Lampris incognitus | reverse complement strand
GTGTGTGTGTGTGTGAGAGAGAGAGAGAGAGAGCGATTCTGTTGTGTGTGTGTGTGTGTGTGTGTGTGAGAGAGAGAGAGAGAGAGAGAGAGAGAGAGAGAGAGAAAGAGAGAGCGATTCTGTTGTGTGTGTGTGTGTGTGTGTGTGAGAGAGAGAGAGAGAGAGAGAGAGAGAGAGAGAGAAAGAGAGAGCGATTCTGTTGTGTGTGTGTGTGTGTGTGTGTGTGTGTGTGTGTGTGTGTGTGTGTGTGCGTCTGTGTGTGGCGAGAGAGAGAGAGCGATTCTGTTGTGTGTGTGTGTCTGTGTGTGTGTGAGAGAGAGAGAGAGAGAGAGAGCGATTCTGTTGTGTGTGTGTGTCTGTGTGTGTGTGTGAGAGAGAGAGAGAGAGAGGAGAGCGATTCTGTTGTGTGTGTGTGTGTCTGTGTGTGTGAGAGAGAGAGAGAGAGAGAGAGAGAGAGATTCTGTTGTGTGTGTGTGTCTGTGTGTGTGTGTGAGAGAGAGAGAGAGAGAGAGAGAGCGATTCTGTTGTGTGTGTGTCTGTGTGTGTGTGTGAGAGAGAGAGAGAGAGAGAGAGCGATTCTGTTGTGTGTGTGTGTGTGTGTGTGTGCATGCATGCGTTTGTGCGTGTCAATGCGATTCCTTTTTTGTGTGCATGTGTAACTTGCACGCTTCTGTCTGTTTGTGTGCTTTCAGCCTCACGCTGGCTGGCTGGCTGTGTGTGTGTGTGTGTGTGTGTGTGTGTGTCTGTTTGTGTGCTTTCAGCCTCACGCTGGCTGGCTGGCTGGCTGGTTGTATGTGTGTGTGTGTGTGTGTGTGTGTGTTTGTGTGTTTTCAGCCTCACGCTGGCTGGCTGACTGACTGTGTGTGTGTGTGTGTGTGTGTGTGTGTCTGTGTGCTTTCAGCCTCACGCTGGCTGGCTGGTTGTATGTGTGTGTGTGTGTGTGTGTGTGTGTGTGTGTGTGTGTGTGTGTGTGTGTGTGTTTGTGTGTTTTCAGACTCGCTGGCTGGCTGTGTGCGCCCACAGCTTCTCCTTACAGCTGTGGATGAGGCTCATTTGCATTCTGAATCGCCTCGCCATTGTTGCTCCGCCGCTGTGAGGCGGCACCGGGAGCTTCAGCGAGCACCGCCACGGTGCCAGCGGCGTCTGGCTGGGCTGTGCTCGCTGGAGAGCCCGTGGCACAAGTCCAACTCCCACCAAACTCGGTGTGTGGGCTGCGGCCGTGGTCTGAACATGCTGCACCGCTTCTGAGTCTACAACAGTCAACATCAGTCTGCTCTTAGAAATGGCGTCAGAAATGGCACCTGGCAAGAGTCCTCTTGAATTTGCAGTTAACTACTTTGTTTAGTCTGCTAATTCCGAATGCTAAACTTAATAAGGTAAGTTGAACAAATGTATCTAAGACAAGTGTCACCCTCAAGCGCTTGAAGGACGCCCCTGACTGATGGCTGTGCACTAACTCTAACCATACCAACAGAATCATCTAAACAAATTCTTCCTCTTCTTTCAGCTTGTTCCCTGTGTCTCAGGGGTCGCCACAGCAGATCCGGTATGATCTTGTCAATCCGCATACTGTCCACGTCCAGCACCGGGATGCCAGGATCTTCTTTCTGTCCCCCAGCTTCACCAGTCCCTGCAGCTCATGTCAGCTGGAGCCATCGGCACCGGGATGCTGGCACCTAGCTTTCCCCCCACTGCCCTTGCAGTAGCAAGTTCCTTCCATAGCTCCGGTCTTCCCTCTCAACCCATTCCAGCCCAGCAGGCAACCATCAACTTCCCCTTGTCTCCAACTAATCCTCCCGTTCGTCATCCTAACTGTTTTGACTCCTGTCCTTCTTTGATTCTGAGTGAAAAATTTCTCCCTTCACTACGCCACCATTAACCATGTCATCACCCTCATCAAACTCACCAGGGAAGGGTCGAGGCTCTTAAAAGCGGACATCACCTGTGCTTTCAAAGTTCTTCCTATCCACCCTGACTTCTGATGATTCTTTGGTGTCCATCGGTGAAATGCATATTATTTTGCCGTTAGGCTCACTTTCGGTTGCAAGCAGCCCTTAACGCTTCAATACCCTGCCAGACGCCCTCTGCTGGATCCTGTCTAACAACAGTAAGATTTCCTTCCTGTTTATCTCTTTGACAATTTCTTCATCATTTCCCTCCCTCATCGCCACCCCCAGTCTGGTCATTCTGACTTCAGTTTTCTCCAACCTTGGGGTTCCACTGTCTGCAGAGAAAACAGAGGGTCCATCCACATCCCTCGAGTTCCTCAGAATCACTCGAGATAAATCTGTTTCAGGCTTCACTACACCCAGTCCGAAAAGCTAAACCAAATCACCCTTCTGATCTCCACTTTCCTCCTTGCCCAGTGCCACACCAAACACCAAATTCTCTCCCTCCAAGGCCACCTCAACTTTGCCCTATGCATCATTCTCCCGAGGGCAAGCCTTTATCTCTCACTTATTATCAATCACTTCTTCCCTCCCATCACTCTTGACTTCCCTCTCCCTGGACAGTTTAAGCCGTGCCAAACTCCGTCCATGGCTCAACCTTCTCGCCAATTGGAAGGGAATCACATTCTTCATGTATGTATTGTGTTGCAGAGTTTAATGTGTACCAAAACCAAATTCCACCGGCCTTGGTCGTCTGGCTAATAAAACAATCTAATCTAAAACAATCTAATCTTCTATGATGACCAACTGACTCACCAGATGACATCCATCTGTACACCGATGCTGCTCCTTCTGCTGGATTGGGGGGTTTCTACAATGGAAGATGGTTCACAGCAGAATGATCCCCAGAGCTCACAAATTAATGCCAGGTTGCTTCCGCTGCTCTCTTTGAAATCTACCACATAATAGCTGTAGCTATTCTGTGGGGCCATGTATGGTCCTGCAAGTCCATCCTTATATACTCAGACAATCTCGCAGTCACAGACATAACATAGGATGCTCCAACTCCCTATCCATCATGCCATGCCGTTCATGCGCCACCTAATCTGGCACTCTGTCACACACCTATATATTCTCAGCACAGATCATGTTCCCAGTCACTCCAAGGCCATCGTTGACTCTCTTTCTCGTTTTTTGTTTCAGAAGTTCAGAAGCTTGGCCTCTCATACAGATACCCTCCAAACATCGGTTTCCTCCATATTCAGCACTGACATTCAACTTGTAAGTCCTGCCCTAATAACCCTAATCGTTGACTCCCAGAACTCCATCATCAACAACCTACCACCCTAAAACCTCTCCTCATACTGGACAGCTTGGGAAAGTTTCCATTACTTTCATGACCAGTATAACATAACCTTCCCGTCGTTTGATCTCGTCACCTTGACTTGTTTCATTACCTACGCCCGTTCTGTGATGGCTATTAAAACACATAGTATCAAACATTTACCTCAGCTTCTTCTCCTAACTGCTAAGTGGCAGTGTGGGCATGGCCTCCAGCCATCCTGAGAGAACTTCACTCCTCAAAGGACTCCTATGTCAAGAGCCAGCTAAAACACCTCACCATCTTTCTCTTACTGCTGACTTGCTGTCAGTCTGCATCCACACCATCAGCTCCAGATATGGCACTCCTCACGCTAATCGAACTCTAGTCGTTAGGTTCTTGTTTGCTTTTTTCGGTTTCCTCAGATGCTCCGAATTCACTGCCTCAGCCACTTTGACCCACACCACTAGGCTTGCATTTCAGACTTATCTTATTTCTCAGATGACACCATGGTATTCTACTCAAAGCAAGCAAAAACCAATCAATCCGGTCAGCCTACACCCATCTTTTACTTTAAAGTCCAATCACCACTGAAAACCTTTCGAGACCCTCACAAAACTACTTGCTATTCCAGAAATCTCCGAGCATAACATCAACAGACCCTCTTTTCATCAGTGAATACGGACAAGAGGCTACTCAATTCCAGTTCCACCATCACTTCTGCCACATATTCTCCTTGTCTGGCATTTCAGGAAGGAACACTTTGTCATTTTACCTCATGTACTTGTGCACATGAAGTGAAA
The DNA here is from genome assembly GCF_029633865.1 of Lampris incognitus. NCBI lineage: Eukaryota > Metazoa > Chordata > Actinopteri > Lampriformes > Lampridae > Lampris > Lampris incognitus. The sequence continues at coordinate 6,550,812 of NC_079219.1, read as the reverse complement.
CGAAAGGCCATTTGCCCCAGCCCACAGCAGTGCAACATACAGACAAAAACACATTCAAGAACACACATATTCAAACTAACACATATATCCAAACCAAAAAAAAAAACTGTCCAAGGGAACAAATGCCAGCCAGGATGACCGTCGGAACCGTCGGTCTGCATTCCTCCCATTCATTACTCCGGACACGGATCAGAACCGCCACTTCAGCCTCCCGCAATGGCATCCCAGAAACACCTCATACAACCCATGGCCACTGGTCCTCCCAAACATATATCACTGCTACATCCGTTCAGATTTCAAAGGTCTCAGATCCACTCAATCTTAACCTAAGTGACTGGAGGTTTTGGGGAGCCATCATTGCCCAGATGCTATGACAGATTCCCTACAAAACTTCCCCACAACGCAGTCAGCAAGTGGAAGAACTGCAAGAGCTACGTACATCAGTCATCTTTCTTTAATAACGTATTTAAACACATCTTGCTGATGGTGTGGTCCTTGCTAGTGAAAATGTTCTTGCAAGGATAAGAAAATGTTTGAAGAGCACCAACATTAATGTCTCAAAATTTGTCGTTATTTCTACACTATTATTGATCTCTACAAGTAAATCTGATAGATTAGATCCTATGTAATAACACTATTCAGAATATAACATGTTTAGTGACATTTAGACTAGAACCAAGACCTGGTGATGTATTGCTTCAATTGTTGTCCCCGTCAGAGCTCTACGGTCGTTTGTTTACAAAAATTCACCATATTATAACCTCTCGTTTACCTCCCTCCGACACATTCCACCCCACCCATGTGTCCCTACCAACTTTCAAGTCAAGCCTGCGCCCTTGGACAGGGATATGCTACGTGTGGCGCGCTACGTGTGGCGCGGACAGCACAGCATGCCGGGTAGGGCCGTTGACGGCTGGCAATCACGGTGAGGATGTGGAGCCAAGGGAGAGGCAAGGGGTGCACGGTGAGCCTGGGAAAGACTGGGGAAGCTCACCATGCCGGCCAGATCTGTGTGTAGCTCTGTGTACTGTTGGTATGGTATGTTTGTGGTGTAATAAACGTGACTGGTACTGCCGACACTTGCCTCCGTCCCTCTGTCTAAAGTCCAAACCCTCACAGTGACACAACATTGTCACAATATCCTTCTGCAAATCTCTCTCTCTCTCTCTCTCTCTCTCTCTCTCTCTCTCTCTCTCTACTTCTTCTTCCCACCAGATGGAATCCGGATGATGCCCCGGCTTCATTTGGCACGGCTGGGATTCTGCTGCTGCTGCTCAGTTTGCACAAAAAACCTACACCCCTTCCCCAGACAGTACAAGACTTGCTTACATGTCCTTCGCTTGCTCTCTTCTTCTTGTTGAGCCAAGAGGCTCCACAAGTTAAAAAATGCTCCCCACTCTTGAGACTCCCACCATCTCAACTAAACCTCCCCCCTATCCCTCTCTCTTCCCTGGACAATGACATGGTTTCTTTTTTTTTTTTTGGCATTTTCAGCTGCGGTCCCCAGCACATTAGAAAAGGAGCAATGGATGGACAGCCCGTTTGATCTCTGCAGCCAAGCACAGCCCAGAGGAGACCTTGTGCACGACAGGCAGAAAAAAAAAAAAAATCTCAGGTACAGAGAAAGGCAGAAGACAAGGTGGCACCATACAGGCTATCAGCAACATCTGTGTTTTTGAGGAAAAGGTGTGTTAATGTGTCATCCAGTGGCGGCTGGCCAGTACAGGGCGCTGGGGCGCCGCCCCCTTCAAACATCAAGAGATGAAAATCTACTTAAACATGTTAAATATAATGTAGTGGTATAATGCAAATAATGATGAAATAAAAGTGTTTTTCAGTCTGTGAGCGCCTGTCAGCAGCATTACATACTGGTTCAAATGGTATTTGGTTGGTTCCTGTCTGAATACATATACTTCCTGTCTGAATACATATACTTCCTGTCTGAATACATATACTTCCTGGGTGAGGGGCGCCGCCCAAACTATACCTTATGTTAGCCCTCAGACTTGTGGCGAGCAGGTGACCTGAGGCTGCTGTCTGATTGGTTTCTTCAGATTTTCCAGGGGGCGCAGTTCTGTTCACCCCAGACACTCCCACTTTTATTGGCAGTGAATTGGTATTGTTTTAATGTTTTTTGATCTAATGTGATTGGACAATTCTCGTGGCTGTCAATCATGTTCACACTCACCACCACGCCTCGTCTCGACTGTCAATCATCCACTGTCTACCAACCCTGATAAAATCTATAGGCTACATGGTCCTTCTCAATAACTCTGTGACTGTGGGGAAGTTAAAGCAGCTGTCAGGTGTCCTGCGCCAAGGTAAATTGCCCCCCCCCCCAAACATTTTTAGCACCAGCCGCCACTGGTGTCATCGTATGGTGGAGGAGGAACAACACCGGTGGTCAGTCACTGGGAGGAGAGCTTGGCTCAGCTGCAAAGTCACCTCTGCTGCTTCCACTGATGGATCTGCAGCTCCCGCTCCTTCTACTGAAGCTTAAGGCTACGGACAACGACGCAGCCATGTATAATTAGATACACGGCCACTGGCAAACCTGTCTTTAATTCATCTTCTAACGTCATACGTTCTCTTTTTTGTGTTGTCGTGGGATACAGTACGGGCTTTACAACTGCTGCGACACTATCCATCTTTCCTCGCTCCGTCAGGAACATAAACAGATTTGGAAGCCACCAGAAATGATGAGCGGGCCGGGCCGGGCCGTCCTCGGAGCGGTACAGGTTGGATTAATGCCCTGTCGTGCTCAGCACGGAAAACCAGCTCTGTTTCCTTTCCCCTCATGTGTGTTCCCCTCATGTGTGAACGAGAGAGAAGAAGCTGCAGAGGAAAAACCAAACTTTTAATTGCTGCTGAGCCGCCAGCGCACTGAATGCAACCATATGGACACACATTCCTGGTACGACCACACAACAGCACGAGAGAAGATTTGTCACACCGATGCAGACACACACACACCTACCCACACACACACACACAGATTCACATGCGCTCACACATGCACACACACATGCACACACACACACACACACACACACTGTAGATGTGCACACCAAAGTTTCAAATTACATCACATGCACACAATTGCAAACACAGATGTGTACAGACAGTCACTCTGTCACCCTGACAGTCGCAGCTGTCCACACCCACAGCAGAGGAGTCTGAGGATCCTCATCTATGTTTAAAGCGCCTTGCATCTCACAGCTTCCAGTACACTGCTGAACACTATTGACCACTACTGAACACTACTGACCACTACTGACCACTGCTGACCACTGCTGAACACCACTGAACACCGCTGAACACTACTGAACACTGCTGAACACCAACACTGCTGAACACCAACACTGCTGAACACTACTGACCACTGCTGACCACCAACACCGCTGAACACCACTGAACACTACTGACCACCACTGAACGCTACTGAACACCAACACCGCTGAACACTACTGACCGCTGCTGAACACTACTGACCACTGCTGAACACCACCGAACACTACTGAACACCAACACCGCTGAACACTACTGACCACCACTGAACACCAACACCGCTGAACACTGCTGAACACTACTGACCACCAACACCGCTGAACACCACTGAACACTACTGACCACCACTGAACACCAACACCGCTGAACACTGCTGAACACCAACAACCGCTGAACACCACTGAACACCAACACCGCTGAACACCAATGAACACTACTGACCACCACTGAACACCAACACCGCTGAACACTGCTGAACACTACTGACCACTACTGAACACCACTGAACACTACTGACCACCACAACACCAACACCGCTGAACACTGCTGAACACCAACACCGCTGAACACTGCCGAACACTGCTGAACACCAACACCGCTGAACACTACTGAACACCGCTTAACACTACTGACCACCACTGAACACCAACACCGCTGAACACCACTGAACACTGCTGAAACGAAGAGGAATCAAACGAGTCGTGGCCTCTCTGTGAGACGCATCCAGACATCAATAATACAACATCCATAATAAAACATCTGCTGCTGCTGAAGTCTATCGTGGTCTGAGAAGAATGAGCAAAAATTAGTAGAGAAATTATCACGCAGTTTGACCTGCAAAAGTAAACGTGCTACTGTCAAACACCAGCGGAAAAAAAAGATTTGGATAATGCTTGTGTTTAATGTGCAGCTTTAAAACGTATTCCTCTTTAATTTTACTACAATTCACTGCCCGTGCTCGGCAAGGGACAACATTCTCCAACACAACAATAAAACAAACAGTAATTTGCATAACAGCCAAATTTTATTGTCATTTTTTCAGCGCATAATCTCCAACCTTTTATGAGCTGGCTCTTTATCTGCACTCATTTCTTGGTGCATCAGTGCTGAGTTCATCTCCAGACGACCAGACGGAACATTAGCCAGATGTTTGCTCCCTTCATGTGCACAGGAGTCTCGAATAAAGAATGGAAATCAACCCCTTAAGGCATAAATCAACCCCCGGGCTGCCATGACTGTGCCAGAATTCAGTGTCTGATTGAAACAAGTTGAGTGTGTAGTGAGAAGAGGATTTGCTGTCTTGGTGCGAGTGTGTGTGTGGTTGTGGGGTGAGGAAAGGGCTGGGGTCATGGGAATGGTGATGGGGATAAAAAGACTAAGAGATATCAGAGATAGACAACGAGGGCTGGTGATGATGAAGAGGATGAAAAAGAAGACATAGCAGAAGATGACGAGCCTATCACAGAAGAAGAAAGAGGGCAGAATGAGGATCGGGATTAAAGACCAGAGCCCCGGATCAGCACCGTTATCTCTCTGCGACCCTTGCTGACCTCACATCCTCCTCCGCTCCCTGGTCTCGTGTCTTATCGCCTGCAGTGCATGTCAGCTGGACTTTAATGAGGTGGACTTCATGTACGAGTCCTTTATGAAGTGAAGCAGACACATGGATTGACAGGATCTAAACGAATTATGACAGCTGCTCTCTGTCACTTTACTCTTTGTTTCTGTCTTTTCATTTATCCATGTAGGTCTCTCTCTCTCGCTCTCTCTCTCTCTTGCTCTCCATTTGCCGCCGCCATTCAGTGTGTTTTTCTGCCACAGTGTGAGTTTGCATACATCGCATTTCGCGTGTGTTTGCATGCAGAGGCCACGTGCATTTATGTATGATGCAGAGTTGCTTATACATGCATGAATAATAGACCCAGGGGTGTAGCACAAAATTCTGGGCCCTATACATAATCAGTCTCTGTGGGCCCCTAAAAGACCCCTAAGACTCTAACAGACCCTATTTAGCTAGCTAGCTGCTACTTATCCGTGGTAGTAGGAGTTAGCTAACCACCTTTCTTTTGGAAGAAATTATTCGACAGTTGTTGTCCCTCATTTTGCCTTCTCTCTCTCTTTCCTTTTTTTCTTTTCTTTTCTGGAACCCAGATTTTGCTTTCTTTGGGAAAGACATGACTCTGTGCTTATGCTAATATCAGCAGTCACTCGCGGCAGAACTAGGTGAGCTGCACTGAGAGATTTTTGTGAGTGGCGGACTAAACCATTTTACACCTTTTGTAAGGGGTGGGAGAGGCCTCAGAGAGGGGTGAAGGGGGCCTCACAGTGTCCACTATTTTCTTTAAGTCCCTCAACCGATGTATTGAGCCAATTTTAACTGAAGTTATGACACTAATTAGTTAGAAATAAAAATTTGCAAACCAAAACAAACGTCTAATTCCAGGCTTCCCTCCCCCCCGGGCAGGTTCTTCCCCCTTTTCTCTTCACTACGACGCTGCTGAACAGACCTAGCAATGGGTATTGGACCTCCTAAAATTTCCCTCCTTTTTCTTTTCTTTCCACTCTCCACTCTTACCTCCCTAAACACTGCCCCCTTTCTCATTCCTCCATTTTTGTTTCTCCACCTTTCCTGCTTTCTTATTCTAGCCCCACAAAGTCAGCCCGTAAATGTTTGTTTTGCTCATTGTGGTCTGGAAAGGCTCGGTAGGCATTCGTTTGTGTTATGACTTCATCAACTGGCGGGCACAAAATTACTTTGCAGAAAATTGGATCAGCGTTTAATCAGTCAGGGCCGCAAACCCTATGATGTAGACCTGGAATGACGTAGACGTGGAATGATGTAGAACTGGAATGATGTAGAACTGGAATGATGTAGACCTGGAATGATGTAGAACTGGAATGCAGAACATCTATGTGCTAGTAAACATGACTACTGCCCACAGGTCAGTCCATGTAGCAAATCATTATGTCTGAAAACCATTTTTAATGTCTCTGTAAATATCTTTGAATAAAACTAATCCTACAGCAGCATCAATGCACAGACATTGGGGCTGGAAATAACAATTTGGCATTATATAATAATATTCTAGTGCTGATTTGATACGTATTTATACATACTCCAAGATGGCGGCTACTGCGGCTCCCTGTTCAGTGTTGTGATTTTCTTTGCTGTTTATACATTAGTTTTAAGTTTACTTACAAGTGTAGGTCATGCGCTCTTCTACAGCCGTCAGGAATGTTTAAACCTCAGAAGGGATTACTCACTTCCCTCCACCATCACGGACAACTCCCCCATCCATATAATCCGCTCACCGGTCTCGCAGTGGAAACGCTGCCCCCCGTCGGCAACATGAAGAGGGGGAAGAGAGGCGGGCTACATGCTAAGCTAAGTAGCGCTCCCTTCAAAGCTTCCCTCCCCAGCATCTTCATGGCTAATGTCTGGTGGTTAGCTAACAAAATGGAGGAGATAAGACTCAGGCTGTCCTCTCAGAAAAGGCTGCAGAACTGCTGTCTGCTGATGTTTACGGAGACTTGGCTCAACAGCAACATGGCGACTCAGCAGTCGAGCTAGCGGGCCGCACAGCCTTCCGTGCCGACAGGACAGCGGACTCCGGCAAGACCCGCGGAGGAGGTTTGAGTATTTATGTCAGTAACTCTTGGTGCAACAATATAAAGATGGTTGAAAGGCATTGCTCTGCTGATCTCCAGCTCCTTATGATTCAGCGCAGGCCTTTTTACCTGCCCAGGGAGCTAACGGCCATTACCATCACCACTGTATACACCCCCCCCCACATGCTAATGCTAAGGTAGCACTGAAGCAGCTACAATGTGCCATCAGCAGACAGCAGACCCAACACCCGGACAATGCCTTTATCATAGGTGGTGACTTTAATCAGGCTAACCTCAGGGCTGTATTGCCCAAATTCCATCAGCATGTCTCCTGCCCCACTAGGGGACAAAACACACTGGACCATCTCTATACAAACATCAAGGACTCATACAAAGCTACTCCCTGTCCCCACCTGGGGCATTCTGACCACCTCTGCCTGTTCCTGGTCCCAGCCTACAAACCCCTAATAAAACGGATCAAGCCAGCAGTAAAGACAATCACTGTCCGGCCAGAAGGAGCAGTCTCTGAACTCCAGGACTGTTTTGACAACACAGACTGGAGTATTTTTGCACATTCAGCTACCCATGGCTCCCATATAGACATTAATGAACAGACATCTGCCATATTAGCCTACATTAACTTTTGCACTGAGAGTGTCACAACAAAAAAATCAGTCCGCACCTTTCCAAACCAGAAACCCTGGATGACCAGTGAGGTCCGGCAGCTGCTGAAGGTCCGGGATGCAGCATTTAAGTCAGGTAACTGTGAGGCCTACAGCGCAGCCAGATCCAACCTCAAAAAGGGCATCAGAACAGCCAAACACAAATATTCCCTACGAATAGAGGACCACTTTCACAATAACTCTGATCCCCGGCGAATGTGGCAAGGCATTCAGTCTATCACAGACTACAAAAGCTCTAACCGTGGTCCCACTGTCCATGATGCCTCCCTGCCAGACAAGCTAAATCATTTCTATGCCCACTTCGACAAGGACAATACTGACCCAGCCACAAAAATCCCCAGCCACCCAGAAAACCAGGTGCTCACTCTATCAATTGTAGAGGTCAGAGAATCACTGCGCAGAGTGAACACACGGAAGGCTGCCAGACCGGATGGCATACCGGGTCGGGTCCTCCGGAATGTGCCGACCAGTGGGCTGAGGTCTTCACAACTATAGTTAACCTCTCACTGTCCCAATCCATAGTCCCTACATGCTTTAAGACCACCTCTATCATTCCTGTCCCCAAGAAACCAACATCCACATGTCTGAATGACTACCGGCCCATAGCACTCACCCCCATTGCCATGAAGTGCTTTGAGAGACTGGTTCTGGCTCACATCAAAAACATTATCCCCCCCCCCCCCACACACACACATAGACACACATTCGACCAATATCAGTTCGCCAACCATCCCACAAGGTCTACGGAGGATGCCATTGCCACTGCCCTGCACTTTGCTCTGACCCACCTTGAACTTAACAACACATACATCCGGATGCTGTTTATAGATTACAGCTCTGCCTTCAACACTATCATCCCCGCCAAACTAACCACCAACTCCTCTCCCTTGGCCTCAACCCCTCCCTCTGTGACTGGACCCTGGACTTCCTGACCAACAGACCACAGTCTGTTAGGTTAGGTGACCACACCTCCTCCACCCTGACCCTCAGCACAGGTGCCCCTCAAGGCTGTGTTCTGAGCCCCCTCCTTTTCTCCCTCTTTACCCACGACTGCCTGCCATCTCACCCTTCAAATGTTATAGTTAAGTTTGCAGATGACACCACAGTCATTGGCCGTATCACCAACAATGACGAGACGGCCTACAGGGACGGGATTCAGCACCTCACATCATGGTGTACTACCAACAATCTTGTCCTCAGTGTGCAGAAGACAAAGGAGCTGATTGTGGACTTCAGGAGGTCTAGAAGCTGCAGCCACTCCCCCATACACATCAATGGGGTGGAAGTGGAGCGTATTTCCAGCTTTAAATTCCTTGGAGTCCACATCAGCGAGGACCTTTCCTGGACATTAAACACCCAGGCCCTTGTGAAAAAGGCCCAACAACACCTGCATTTCCTGAGGAGGCTGAGGAGCGCCCGTCTACCCCCCAAAATTCTCACCAACTTCTACCACTGCACCATAGAGAGCATCCTGACAATCTGCATCTCAGTGTGGTACGGCAACTGCTCCTCAGTAGACCAGAAAGCTCTGCAGCGGGTCGTCAAGGTGGCCCAGCATATCACCGGTACCCAGCTCCCAGCCATAAAAGACATTTATCACAAATGCTACCTTCGAAGGGGTCTGAACATCAGCAGAGATCCCACCCACCCCAACCATGGACTGTTCTCCCCCTGCCGTGCTCTGGGAGGCGCTACAGGAGCCTCAGAACCCACACTACCAGGCTCAAAAACAGCTTCTTTCCACAAGCTGTTGCCCACCTGAACCTGGCTACCCACTGAATGTCTGTAGATATTTTTAAATATTTTGTACTTTTGCTCTTTTTTTTTAACTTATTTTTAGCTTTTGGTCTTCATGTGTGTATATCTTATACTGTGTTTGCTGTGTTTGTCTGTATCTGTCTTGCACTGTTTGGTGAAGCCACAGCCCTCATTTCATTTTTAACATGTGCCTGCACATTGTTTTTAATGACAATAAAATGAATTGAATATTGCGATTTTCAAACGATATTACCATTTTGTACGGCTCTATGTCCTTTGATCTATTGTAGAATGTGACAACTACAATACCCCAAAGAAAATGTACAACAAAATGAATTAATGAATGAATTTGATGAGAACTGTGGATTTGTCCACTATTAATAGCACTGAATTCAGATGACTCTGATTTATTTCGCCATTCCTCTGAAAATAAACTTTTTTTGGGGGGGGGGGATTTCCCCTCTTTTTTCTCCCCAATTGTATCCGGCCAATTACCCCACTCTTCCGAGCCGTCCCGGTCTCTGCTCCACCCCCTCTGCCAATCTGGGGAGGGCTGCAGACTACCACATGTCTCCTCCCATGCATGCAGAGTCACCAGCCGCTTCTTTCACCTGACAGTGAGGAGTTTCACCAGGGGGACGTAGCGCATGGGAGGCTCACGCTATTCCCCCCAGTTCCCCCTCTCACCCAAGCAGGCGCCCCGACCGACCAGAGGAGGCGCTAGTACAGAGACCAGGACACATACCCACATCCGGCCTCCCACCCACTGACAGGATAATGACAGAAGCAAAGACACTGCCCTCCACCAAAAAAGACCCCATAGGTGGTTTGTACGAGCAGCTTATTACCACCTATAGTGAGGTTTTAAGCTACTTCCTGGCGGTCCTCTGTGATTATAAAACATTACTTTCCCTGTAACTATAAGCATCTCCTTCCATAAGCTGTGGTGAGAAGGAATATGAATAAAAGCAAAGTGTAATGTCACATAGCGGTTATAACGTCCACGCTAGCTGACTCTCTAACTTGTGGCTAACGTTAAGTTAGCTCTTATAACCTTATCCATAGTAAACATGCTGCCAACAGCAATCTGACTTACTATACTAGACGGAGAAACAACACAAACACACACTGACTACATGTTCTGTTGTTCTCATGTTGTTTTAAGAACCCACAAAGCACAGCGGCGAAAAGTACCTGTGGCATATCTCCTGCCGCCGGTAGGGGGC
>NC_079219.1:6527748-6535248 GCF_029633865.1 Lampris incognitus | reverse complement strand
CCCACGTCGAGCTGCCCACGTCGAGCTGCTCACGGCGAGCTGCTCACGGCGAGCTGCCCACGGCGAGCTGCTCACGGCGAGCTGCCCACGTCGAGCTGCCCACGGCGGAGCTGCTCACGGCGAGCTGCCCACGTCGAGCTGCCCACGGCGAGCTGCCCACGGCGAGCTGCCCACGTCGAGCTGCCCCACGGCGAGCTGCTCACGTCGAGCTGCCCACGGCGAGCTGCCCACGGCGAGCTACTCACGGCGAGCTGCCCACGGCGAGGTACTCACGGCGAGCTGCCCACGGCGAGGTACTCACGGCGAGCTGCCCACGGCGAGGTACTCACGGCGAGCTGCCCACGGCGAGGTACTCACGGCGAGCTGCCCACGGCGAGCTGCCCACAGCGAGCTGCGCGTGGCGAGCTGCGCGTGGCGAGCTGCGCGTGGCGAGCTGCGCGTGGCGAGCTCGTGTGTGGAAGGTTTACCAGGGGTGTGCATCAGGTGAAATCCTGGATGAAACCCTGATGCACACCCTGTGTTGACATGCTGCTGCTGCACACACACACACACACACACACACACACACACACACACACACACACCGCCCAGTCCATGGTGTTTCCAGCAATGCCTTTGTGCCAAAGCACCGATATATGAACAGTGAGCTACCCTTCAGCACCGTACACATCCACACCGGGCACAGAGATCTAAAGAACTTAACCCCCACTTGACCAACACCCAACATTCCTCCACACGACATGTGTGTGTTGGTGGCTCAGGCGGTGATAAGCGCTGGTGCAGACATGTGCCCCTGATGGCAAGCCTTCTACTTTTGCTGTGAAAGTTGATTAAAATATTGATTTCTTCGACTTTTCTCACCTTTTCTGCCAATTGTACTTGGTCAATCACCCCAGTCTTCCGAGCCGTCCCCGGTCTCTGCTCCACCCCCTCTGCTGATCCGGGGAGGGCTACAGACCACCACATGTCTCCTCCCATACATGTGGAGTCACCGGCTGCTTCTTTTCACCTGACAGTGAGGAGTTTCACCAGGGGGACGTAGAGCGTGGGAGGCTCACGCTATTCCCCTGTTATACTATACTACATCCCCCCAGTTCCCCCTCCCCCCTGAACAGGCGCCCCAACTGACCAGAGAAGGCGCTACTGCAGCAACCAGGACACATACCCACATTCGGCTTCCCACAGCCAATTGCGTCTGTAGGGACGTCAACCAAGCCGGAGGTAACGCGGGGATTCGAACTGGAGATGCCCATGTTGGTAGGCACCAAAATAGACCGCTATACTACCCTGGATGCCCCAAAATTGATAAAAATAAACAAAAGTTTGATATATCCAGTTCTCATACAAGTGCAAAAACCCTGTTCCAGCTGTGGGCACATCCGAAGTGGCAAGACCCATTCAAACTGTGGCAAGACCCATTCAAACTGTGGGTCTCTGTGGCAAGACCCATTCAAACTGTGGCAAGACCCATTCAAACTGTGGGTCTCTGTGGCAAGACCCATTCAAACTGTGGCAAGACCCATTCAAACTGTGGCAAGACCCATTTCACAACTGTGGGTCTCTGTGGCAAGACCCATTCAAACTGTGGCAAGACCCATTCAAACTGTGGGTCTCTGTGGCAAGACCCATTCAAACTGTGGCAAGACCCATTCAAACTGTGGGTCTCTGTGGCAAGACCCATTCAAACTGTGGCAAGACTGTGGCAAGACCCATTCAAACTGTGGCAAGACCCATTCAAACTGTGGCAAGACCCATTCAAACTGTGGGTCTCTGTGGCAAGACCCATTCAAACTGTGGCAAGACCCATTCAAACTGTGGGTCTCTGTGGCAAGACCCATTCAAACTGTGGCAAGACCCATTCAAACTGTGGGTCTCTGTGGCAAGACCCATTCAAACTGTGGCAAGACCCATTCAAACTGTGGGTCTCTGTGGCAAGACCCATTCAAACTGTGGCAAGACCCATTCAAACTGTGGGTCTCTGTGGCAAGACCCATTCAAACTGTGGGTCTCTGTGGCAAGACCCATTCAAACTGTGGCAAGACCCATTCAAACTGTGGCAAGACCCATTCAAACTGTGGCAAGACCCATTCAAACTGTGGGTCTCTGTGGCAAGACCCATTCAAACTGTGGGTCTCTGTGGCAAGACCCATTCAAACTGTGGCCCGGGAACACGGGAATTGGAACTGGAGATGCCCATGATGGTAGGCAACAGAATAGACTGCTACGCCACCCTGACTCTGGCTGTAATTTCTTATTTGTCTTATTTTGCTGTGTACGGGACTTTGCTGGGCGTTAACCTCCGGGCAGCGGGACTCTAAAAACCTAACGGCCAGGTGCCAGACTGAATTCGCACGTATCAAGAGGACGGAATGGTGGACACGGCGCCGAAAAGACGCCAATATAGTGAGGCGAAACGCCGAGCGGACGAAGCTCATTCCAAAACGAGATTGAATCTGGCGTTGGCTTTTACCCGCTGGCGAGCACTGAAGGAGAGGTGGCTAACGGTAGCCTTAGAGGGCGGAGCCTATACTCACAGAACTCGTATGTCATACTGGGCCGACTTTTTTGGACTTTTCATCGTAGGAACAATAATGTTAGTGTAGTGTAAAAGAGCTGTAGGCCTCCAGGAGACGTAACAGGAGTCCTCTGAACACCCGGCACATCTCCGGACAGATGCTACAGGGTATCTTGCACACAACACATTCTCACATTTTCCTCCCATGGCGTCCTTTCTGGACAGACGATGCCATGGGACGAGAAGGGGTTGTGTACTCCAGCCTGCAGAGGGGACTGCAGAGAAGATCGGCGCGGGCGTTCCTATCCGGTCAGTGCATCCTGAAGTCTCGCTGAATGATTTATGAATCCCGCGGGACTTCAAGATGCCCAAATGGCACGGCGACATCCCACTTTCAGGGTGTGGCCTATGCAGAGCTACGTACGGTAACAGCCGGGACCGTACATTAATTGCACCGCCTCAAGAGCGTCCCAGATGTCTGTCTGCTTGACCGTTAAACTGTTAACCGACTGCCAGCCGTTGGCTCCCTCTAAGCTACCATCTCTCTCTCGTTTCTTCTTCCTCCCCTTTCCCCGCTTCCCTCGTTTCTCTCCCCTCCGCAAGGACAAAACAACAAAACTACCGCGTCGTCAGTGTATCTCCTCCTCTCCTCCTCTCCTCGGTGTTGTCGGGCATCCGTTCTCCCACACACATGCCATGGGCTCATGTCCTACTGTCTACTTAAATTTTTAAGGAGGAGGGGAAAGTAGCCCGCTGAGTGTTTCTGTGGTCCTCTCCACATCCTGCAGAAGAAAAAGCAGCCACGCTACATGGTGCAACTGCGCAGATGCAGCCGTGCCCGTCAGCGGTGGGCAAAATGAGCACTAGCGCCGCCGCTGGTCTTAAGTGGACACGTCCATTACAGTCCCTGGTGTCACAGCGCCACATATCATCAGCATACTCCAGGGTTTTTACAGCGCCCACTCTTTCCCATGGAGGACAGTGACAAAACTACCCACTGTTCTTATCCCTGACGGCCAGCGTCACATCATCAGACGCTTCTCTTCTCTGACGTCACGTCACACCTCCTACACTAGCAGGGAGCAGAACAGGAGCGGACTTAGGCATTAATACACACCGCCGTCTCGCTCAAGAGCCAGACATAATCACTTCATTAGAAACATAGCTTTGTCTTTCATCACGGAGCCATTCCACGCCTCCACCTCCCACTCCTTCAGGACCAGACAGGTGGACCTCCGGAAGTGATCCCTCCATTCGTCAAAATCCATACCATCAAACCACACGCAGCATGAAAACCCAGCACCATCCCACTCTTCCTCTTTTCTATCAGGACCTCATCCTCTTCCTCTTCAGCCGCCACTCCAGTCCCACACACCCGCCTGTTTTCCTCATCCCAACTCCAACCCCACAATACACAAGCAAATCAAATCGCACGGCTCACCCCCGCCGCCATGAAAACAAAAAGCACCCCATCCCTTCTCTCTTTCTCTCTCACCCCTCCCTCCCTCCCTCCCTCCCTCTCTCTCTCTCTCGCTTTCATTCCTTCCGCCTCTCTGTTGTTCCCTGAGGTGGGAGGAAATGGCGGGGAAACGGACAGCCATCATTGTGTTGTTTGGTGGCTCGGCTGTTAATCTGCATGGCATTAATAATTGATTAGAGCCTGCAACCCCGGATCTATGATGGCCCCTCTCTGTCCTCCAGTCTTGCTCTCATTCCTTCCACTGTTTCTCATCTGCTGCTGAACACACCCAAACTACCGAACCCAAACTACCGAACCCAAACTACCGAACCCAAACTACCAAACCCAAACCACCAAACCCAAACTACCGAACCCAAACTACCGAACCCAAACTACCGAACCCAAACCACCGAAACCCAAACTACCGAACCCAAACTACCGAACCCAAACTACCAAACCCAAACCACCAAACCCAAACTACCGAACCCAAACCACCAAACCCAAACTACCGAACCCAAACTACCGAAACCCAAACTACCAAACCCAAACTACCGAACCCAAACTACCGAACCCAAACTACCAAACCAAAACTACCGAAACCCAAACTACCGAACCCAAACTACCGAACCCAAACCACCGAACCCAAACTACCGAACCCAAACCACCAAACCCAAACCACCAAACCCAAACTACCAAACCCAAACCACCAAACCCAAACCACTGAAACCCAAACTACCAAACCCAAACCACCGAAACCCAAACCACCGGAACCCAAACTACCAAACCCAAACTACCAAACCCAAACCACCGAAACCCAAACTACCAATCCCAAACCACCGAAACCCAAACTACCAATCCCAAACTACCAAACTCAAACCACCGAAACCCAAACTACCAATCCCAAACCACCGAAACCCAAACTACCAAACCCAAACCACCAAACCCAAACCACCGAAACCCAAACTACCAAACCCAAACTACCAAACCCAAACTACCAATCCCAAACCACCGAAACCCAAACCCCCGAAACCCAAACTACCAAACCACTGAAACCCAAACTACCAAACCACCGAAACCCAAACTACCAAACCCAAACCACCGAAACCCAAACTACCAAACCCAAACTACCAAACACAAACCACCGAAACCCAAACCACCGAAACCTAAACCACCAAAACCCAAACTACCAAACCCAAACCACCGAAACCCAAACCGCCAAACCCAAACTACCAAACCCAAACCACTGAAACCCAAACCGCCAAAATCAAACTACCAAACACAAACCACCGAAACCCAAACTACCAAACCCAAACCACCGAAACCTAAACTACCGAACCCAAACCACCGAAACCCAAACCACCGAAACCCAAACTACCAAACCCAAACCACTGAAACCCAAACCGCCAAACCCAAACTACCGAACCCAAACTACCGAACCCAAACTACCGAACCCAAACCACCGAAACCCAAACTACCGAACCCAAACCACCGAAACCCAAACTACCAAACCCAAACCACAGAAACCCAAACCACCAAACCCAAACTACCAAACCCAAACCACCGAAACCCAAACTACCGAACCCAAACTACCGAACCCAAACTACCAAACCCAAACCACCAAACCCAAACCACCAAAACCCAAACCACCAAACCCAAACCACCAAACCCAAACCACCGAAACCCAAACTACCAATCCCAAACCACCGAAACCCAAACTACCAAACCCAAACTACCGAACCCAAACTACCAATCCCAAACCACCAAACCCAAACTACCGAACCCAAACTACCAAACCCAAACTACCAAACCCAAACTACCGAACCCAAACTACCAATCCCAAACTACCAAACCACCGAAACCCAAACTACCGAACCCAAACTACCGAACCCAAACCACCGAACCCAAACCACCGAAACCCAAACTACCGAACCCAAACCACCGAACCCAAACCACCGAACCCAAACTACCAAAGCCAAACTACCAAACCCAAACCACCAAACCCAAACTACCGAACCCAAACCACCAAACCCAAACCACCAAACCCAAACTACCGAACCCAAACTACCGAACCCAAACCACCGAAACCCAAACTACCGAACCCAAACTACCAAACCCAAACCACCAAACCCAAACCACCAAACCCAAACCACCGAACCCAAACTACCGAAACCCAAACTACCAAACCCAAACTACCGAACCCAAACTACCGAACCCAAACTACCAAACCAAAACTACCGAAACCCAAACTACCAAACCCAAACTACCGAACCCAAACCACCGAACCCAAACTACCGAACCCAAACCACCAAACCCAAACCACCAAACCCAAACTACCAAACCCAAACCACCGAACCCAAACCACTGAAACCCAAACTACCAAACCCAAACCACCGAAACCCAAACCACCGGAACCCAAACTACCAAACCCAAACCACCGAAACCCAAACTACCAATCCCAAACCACCGAAACCCAAACTACCAAACTCAAACCACCGAAACCCAAACTACCAATCCCAAACTAACAAACTCAAACCACCGAAACCCAAACTACCAATCCCAAACCACCGAAACCCAAACTACCAAACCCAAACCACCAAACCCAAACCACCGAAACCCAAACTACCAAACCCAAACTACCAAACCCAAACTACCAATCCCAAACCACCGAAACCCAAACCCCCGAAACCCAAACTACCAAACCACTGAAACCCAAACTACCAAACCACCGAAACCCAAACTACCAAACCCAAACCACCGAAACCCAAACTACCAAACCCAAACTACCAAACACAAACCACCGAAACCCAAACCACCGAAACCTAAACCACCAAAACCCAAACTACCAAACCCAAACCACCGAAACCCAAACCGCCAAACCCAAACTACCAAACCCAAACCACTGAAACCCAAACCGCCAAAATCAAACTACCAAACACAAACCACCGAAACCCAAACTACCAAACCCAAACCACCGAAACCTAAACTACCAAACCCAAACCACCGAAACCCAAACCACCGAAACCCAAACTACCAAACCCAAACCACCCAAACCCAAACCACTGAAACCCAAACCGCCAAACCCAAACTACCAAACCCAAACCACCGAAACCTAAACTACCAAACCCAAACTACCAAACCCAAACCACCGAAACCTAAACTACCAAACCCAAACCACCGAAACCCAAACCACCGAAACCCAAACTACCAAACCCAAGCTACCAAACCCAAACTATCGAAACCCAAACCACCCAAACCTAAACTACCAAACCCAAACTATCGAAACCCAAAATACAGAAATCCAAACTACCAAACCCAAGCTACCGAAACCCAAACCACCAAACCCAAACTACCGAAACCCAAACTACCAAATCCAAGCTACCGAAACCCAAACTACAGAAACCCAAGCTACCGAAACCTAAACTACCAAACCCAAACTACTCAAGCTACCAAAACCCAAACTACAGAAACCCAAGCTACCAAAACCCAAAATACCGAAACCTAAACCAATGAAACCCAAACTACCGAA
>NC_079219.1:6512748-6522748 GCF_029633865.1 Lampris incognitus | reverse complement strand
CCTGACAGCAACACTATATTCTCCTCACTGATGTTCTTCCACACAGGAAAACCACCAGTAACGCCACCAGTAGTCACATTATCATACTCGCCCTGTGGCGGTGTGGCTCATGCGGTGGCGGTGTACTAGCTGGAGTGACTTACAGAAGACAGCAACAGGTTTTATTTCTGCCGAGTGTTCCTCACCTTTGTGGCCAGCTATTACTATTATCACTTGTCTTGCCAGGCAAGACGGGAGAGTGGCAGCACATAAGTGGAAAATGTCACGGGGGGGTTTTAGTGAACAGGAAGTGGCAGCGAGGGGGAAGGTTGGGGAATGTGTCTCTGACATGGTGTGTGACGAGGGGCATCGCGTGGACCCCTGCTCATGAATAAGACATGGGGTGTGGAGGGCCGCCAGGGCGCCCGCTGTCCATTTTCCATTTGCACGCTTGGCCCAAACCGTGGAGGACGACTGCCGGGGGAGTGCTGGATGGAGTATGCTCGAGGAATATAGCACAGAGACACTGAGTACACTGAGAAAGACTGACACGTGCAGCTCTGCCATCTGTGTATTGAGGGGTTTGAGGTTCACTACACTAACATAATTAATGACTAGCCTGTGTGATTACACAAGCATGAACAGCATGTCAATTTGATTGTGTTTTTAACGGGGATGCATCTGGTATACTGATGTGTGTGATTCGAGACTACACATCCCACAATGCTCTCCCGTTCTTGCTATTGTTAATGAAAACATTGCAAGGTGCTCTCTTTTCCCCATCACTGTATGCTAAGGATATGCTAATTACCGCCCCATCTACTTTATGGAAGACGACTCGCTGATGAAAACAGCTGCAGGGGACATTTAGAGATGAGCTGCTGCGCCAGAACTTTGGTCATTACTTTCAAAACACATATTTGTCTTGATCATTTCCAAAGTTGGCCAGGAGCTCATAAATTGATGTCTTTCACCAGTCTTCAATAACAGCTAACATCCTAACGGCCACAGCATTTGCAAGTTCAATGTGATTGGGAGCAAAGAAAACTGCATGAAAATCTGAGCGCTGCGATAGCCTTCGGAGGGAATACAAAATACAAACTCCTAATCTGTCTCCAGCGTTTTTACTCAGGCTAGCAGGGATGAAGTGGTTAATGATTTTCACCAAAACGCATCCGACTGATACCCCCACAGGAGGTCATACTCACATCGATCCATCCTCCTCCCTCCTGCCTTTCCTCTCTTCTTCTTTTTATTCTCCTTTTCCACCCAACCAAGGCAGATGAGAATCAATAGAAAATCAAGGAAATGGCTGAAAAAAATAAGTTGCTCGTGAAATGTTCCCAACTGAACTTTCACTTCAAAGGAAACTTCTGAAACGGGGGGAGGAGGAGGACAAACCGGTCGCAAACACTTTGAAGCCCGGGCCTCGTGGATGTGAAGCAGCAAATTGAGGTGAAGAGTCAGAGGGAGGATGCCGGCTGTCAGTGTGGAGGATCGGGCGTCAAAACGCCATCGAGAGATAAATGGAACAAATGCTGTAAGTGCCTCACAGTCAACAGAATCTGACACCTGTATGAAGATGCTAAGGTTTGCTGAACATGACTTCTTCTCAGCTACTATCAAGGGGCACCATCAGACACACCTGAAGGTTTGGCAGGGTGCATTGCAGAGAGGCGGATGTTGGACTTATAGAGCAAAACTGATTGGAAGTGTGCACGGTGTGCTATATCCTTCACAACATTTTGAACCCCCCTCACCCCATTCGCCATCCCACCGCCTTTCTTATAGGATTGCTAAAACGTAAGCAATTCTGAACGCTTGAAAATAGCCTTGAACCTCTTCGCCCACAGGTCTCCCCGAGCTTTCAAAACACCTTTCTCTTGGGAGATGTATATGACAGGAGGCGACCATAAAGTCCACAGGAGCTGTTAACCACTGGTTCCTCTGACCTTGGGGCTCACATTGCCTTTTAGCAGAGTGACAGGGACAGGACTCTACACAAACAAAAATATGCTAGGCCTAACAAATTAGAAGATAAACAAGCTAAACAAAAAACACTGAATGACTGGATGTGTTCTGCGAAGAGCAACAGCAACAATGAGGCTACTTAGCCGCTCAGTTTCACATCAAGGGAGGAGCGGTGGGGTGACTGTGGTTAGTGAAAATATTCAGAATATACTGACATGTACTGAAACATCGTTTACCCAAGGGGTTGTTGTTGTGGAGGGAAGGGTTCTTTGAGAGACATTGTAGGTATTGGATTCTTGTTTATCTTGTTTATCCTTAATTTAGACAATATTGTGTATCAAGGCATGACAATATTAGAATTTCATCCTGATATAGCCAAAGGGTTAGCCAAAGGGATATAGCCAAAGAGTTGAATCAAGTTCAACTGGACAAGTCCAGTTGAACTTGATTCAACTCTTTTGGATAACCATGACCTGGATGAATGAGAACATTCACAGACATCCTGATATAATTCTTTCAAACCCTAAAACATGTTGCGCTAGAAGTTGGTCCACCCAAGGATCAGATCCCCCGGCACAAACAGAGCAATATAGTGTAGCTGTTAAGTGCCAGTAGGACTGCAATGACTTGTACATTGGGAAAACCAAACAGACACTGGCCAAGAGGATGGCACAACACAGGAGAGCCACCACATCAGGCCAGGACTCCACAGTACACCATCTACAGACCAGGACTCCACAGTCTACACCATCTACAGGCCAGACTCCACAGTCTACACCATCTACAGACCAGTGGCCACTCTGTCAAGGATGAGGATGTGCACATCTTTGATAGGGAGGAACGCTGGTTTGAACAGGGAGTCAAAGAGACCATCTATGTGAAGAGGGAACGACCATCCCTGAACCGGGGGGGGGGGGGGCTAAGAGTACACCTTACAATGCTGTGAATAGTACACATGATCAATGGTCACACCCATATTCAGATATGAAACTGGTCACTGGTTTCGGTCGTTAGCCTCTGTATTGTTTATAAGGGTGGGGTACCTGCAGTCACTGTATTGTTTATGAGGGTGGGGACACCTGCAGTCCCTATTGTTTATAAGGGTGGGACACCTGCAGTCACTGTATTGTTTATGAGGGTGGGACACCTGCAGTCACTGTATTGTTTATGAGGGTGGGGTACCTGCAGTCACTGTATTGTTTATAAGGGTGGGACACCTGCAGTCACTGTATTGTTTATAAGGGTGGGGACACCTGCAGTCACTGTATTGTTTATGAGGGTGGGGACACCTGCAGTCAGGTGAGGCTGAAGAGGACACTGAACGTATCTGTCAGTAAACGTTGTGTCCAGATGAACTGATTCAACCTTGTTTGCTTTTCTTACCTGGATTACTGAGCATGCATCAAGACATCTCGATACAATAGTTTTGAATGACTGCCTAGCCCTTCTGGATAAACCTCCATGGAAACAACACCGACCAACCGCAAACCCCTCGCCGTCTAAACCTGTAAAAAGCAAATATTACTCAATGCACATACAGATTACTACTGCTAAATAAAATGCCCTAACTCAAACCCTGAGCTGGTGATTCAATGAATAACAAACAGGGCACCCATTAGTAAAAGACTGTCTGGCTCCAGGACAACAGGAGAAGACATGTGATTCGATGACAGCGGCAGCCATTAGCAAGCGTTGGACGTTTGCTACGCTACAGACACACATGTAATAGGAACACACAACACCGCTGCTGCGTCCTCGACAAGAGGATTCGGTTTAATGAGAACTGGGTGTTGGAGTGAGAGGGGCCTTAATTAAAATAGAGAGGGGAAGAAAAAAAAAATCTTCAGGAACTGGAAGAACCTTCCTCTGCGGCGCACCGAGGCTGGATAAAGGAAATCTAGTAATGCTGTGGGGAAACCAAAGAAAAAGAGAGAAAGAGATGGGGAGAGAGGCTCAGGTGGAAACTGTGAACAAATTTGGGAAATAGAAACAGCTTTTGGGATGGGGTGTGGGGGTGTGGAGGGGTAGAAGAGGTAGAAGTATAAGACAATCAAGAGCCGGGGCCCTGCAGGAGGTAGGACTTCAGCACAGCGGGTAATTAAAGGCGATGGAAGACGAGTCTGTGAGGATGGGAATGTGCCGGAAGAAGGGAGTGGACAGATACAGAGCGAGTGAGTGAGGAGAAGGAGGAAGCGCACAGGTGGAGGTTGTGGGTGGGGAGGTGGGGGGATACAGTGCTGGCGATGTGGTGTGTGGTAATTGGTTGGCAGGCAGTTGGGCTGAAATCATCTCTGAGCTGTGTGGTTGGTTGTTTGGTGTGTGTGTGTGTGTGTGTGTGAGGGAGGGAGAGAATCGATCATCAGATTTGTTCATCCCCATGGAAAGACTGCAGGCAGGACAGAGTACCAAGGGTCAGATGAATTGGGCTTGTATGAGCTGCATCAAGGGAGAACAAAGGTAAACAGGGAGCCAAAAGAAAGAAAGAGAAAGAAAGCGGGGAAAACGTGGTAGAGAGTGTGGTTGAAACAGAAATAAAAAAAAACAAGCCAAAGCAATACAGCGAGGAAGAGAAACACTGACTCATGGGGGGATTAGGTGTCAGATGCAGGGGAGGAAAAAATACGAAATACTCAATTAAAAAGCCTGATCGGGGACACCATGGAGACTTGGAGACGGCCAAAGAACTCCATGTCAGCTAGTACGAGTTCAACCACTGACTTGGACCATTTCAGTACAGGACATCTTGCAGTTCAGGTTAGTAAGGCATGTAATGTGTATACACACACACACACACACACACACACACACACACACACACACACACACACACACACACACACACACACACACACACACACACACAGAGCACTGTATGTTTGAATCCTACTCAGTCATCAATCATAGTCCCCAGCTTGTGAAAATGACTGCACACGCTCATCTAAAAGCATATAAAAGCGTATAGGCTGTAGCTTGTATTTTCCCCATATCTACTACTACTGCTACTACTTTTGGCTGCTCCCGTTAGGGGTCGCCACAGCGGATCATCCGTGTCCATCTCTTCCTGTCCTCTGCATTTTCCTCTGTCACACCAGCCACCTACATTTGATGCATTTTCCCCATATCCTGACAAGAAAGCTTCCCTTCAGTCAGGAAAATAAAATGGGGCTCTATAAAGACCTGCAGTTGAGCATGGCACACAGCAAAACTCTAGACCAACTGTCTGATTGACATTACACCTACCTATGAAAACATATAATACAGTTGTGAACAATACTGATAGTCAATAGCCACAAGTATTAAAAAGGTGGCAGTCTTTACTTTTATACTACTACTACTACTACTACTTAATACTTTCAGCTGCTCCCATTAGGGGGCGCCACAGCAGATCATCCGTTTCCATCTCTTCCTGTCCTCTGCATCTACCTCTGACACCAGCCACCTGCATGTCTTCCCTCACCACATCCATAAACCTCCTCTTTGGCCTTCCTCTTCTCCTCTTCCCTGGCAGCTCCATATTCAGCATCCTTCTCCCAGTATACCCAGCATCTCTCCTCCACACATGTCCAAACCATCTCAATCTTGTCTCTCTTGCTTTGTCTCCAAACCGTGTCCTACTGATTGTAATGTTCTTATTGTATAAGAAATGAGACTTTGTTCAGTTTGTTGTAACTCGCAAGCCAAGCGAGCTCTTTATTTCCTGCCATCTAAGCCTCCCTCTTCTCTCTCGATTACCCAGGGGTACTATAGCTCACGAACCACAACGACACCTACAGGTCGATGATATATATATATACAGCTGAGCTATAGACATCATTACATGATTATTTTCTATTCTTACTTCACTGATTGCTAGATTCGCTAGTTTTCTGTCTCAAACAACTCGTGTTAGTGGGCAGCCTTTCATTGCTAGTCTGTTTAGTAGCAACGAGTTTAGCCTAATTTAGCAGTTAGCTTTATTGCATTTGCAGCAGAAGCAGCCTTGTTAAAATGATGGGGTGTGGTGACTGTTCCACAGTTACAGACAGACTGCCTCTACTAGATAGACGTGTCCACAAGTTAGAGCAGTTTCTTTCGGCTAGTATTATGTTCAATGTGATGGGCACTCCAGAGTCCAGAACCTGACAGCAGACCTGCTATTGTTAGCACTAGCTCAGCTTCATCAGCAGATGCAGCAGATGCTCCTGCAGATCCTGTCTTACCAAATTTATATCTATACAATGAGTCAGATAGTCCCTGTTATTACAGTTTTTGAAACTATCTCTCTTGATACTTTGACTGAGCTCATGTCAGCTTCTAAGCCAACTACTTACCTACTTGACCCTTTACCAGCAAAACTTTTTAAAGACCTCTGGCTTTTTCTGGGACCTAAAATGCTAGACATTGTTAATTTATCACTTACTACTGGTACTGCTCCAAGCCGTTTTAGCTGTTAAAGACAGCCATTTTAAGACAGCTGTAAATCTCTAAATAAGAAACCACAACTCGATCCAGGGCCTCTTAATTAGTATTGACCAGTCTCTAATCTTGCATTCTTTTCTTAAGTACTAGAGAGAGTTGTACATCAAGAATTTGCTACCCATACAGAAGAAAACAATATATATGAACCTTTTCAATCAGTTTTCAGGGCGTGTCACTCCACTGAAACTGTTTTGACCGGCGTGGTGAATGATCTTCTTCTTGCTATGGACTCTTGACTCCACCTCTGTGCTTCTACTACTGGACCTCAGTGCAGCCTTTGACACCACCGATCATTGTATACAATTATAATAAAGTGCAATTTTGGTGTCTCTGGCCTAGCTCTCTCTTGGCTTAAGTCCTACTTATCTGGAAGAACACAGTCTGCTATAATAATATTACATCACTTTGATCAAGTTATTGAAATAATATTACATCAACTGTGTCTGCTATAATAATACAGCAACATTCTCTGATGTTAAATATGGTGTACCTCAGGGGTCGTTTCTTGGACCTCTACTTTTTGCTCTTTATATTTCACCTCTTAGCCAAATTATAAGCAGTCATGGAATAAAGTTCCATTGCTATACGAATGATACTCAGCTGTATGTGGCTATAAAGGCTGATGATCATACTCAAATGACCAATTTAGAGGCCTGCTTGGCTGCTGTGAAAAATTGACTGTCACTACATTTTCTGCTTGAAATTCGGATAAAACTGAGACGCTGGTCATTGGCCCTGCTGGACACAGACACCAATTTGATGAAGTAACTAACACTCGACCACTCTGTGATTTCACAAAGTGTGGAAACCAAAAATCTTGATGTTACGTTTGATCTCAGCCTTTCCTTTGATAAACACATTAAAGAAATCACCAAGACTGCCCTTTTTCACTTACATAACATAGCTAAAATGTGGTCTTTCCTGTCCATGACAGATGCAGAGACTCTTAATACAATCATTTGTTTCATCCAGACTTGATTACTGTACTGTTCTGTTTCAGGTCTGCCACGTGCTAGTACTAAAAGTCTTCAGATGGTTCAAAATGCTGCTGCTAGAATACTAACAAACTAGAAAATTTGACCATATTACACCAATTTCTGCCTGCCTTCACTGGCTTTCTATCCATGTTCGATCAGTCTTCAAGGTGCTTCTGCTGATTTATAAAATCCTAAATGGGTTTGCCCCATCGTACTTGTCTGATCTCCTTGAACCATATAGTCCATCTTGAGCGCTCCACTCTCAAAATCCAGGACTCCTGTGTGTACCCAAAATTAAAAAGAAGTCAGCTGGCGGCAGGTTCTTTTCTTATCGGGCCCAATTCTTATGGAATAAGCTGCCTCCAGCCATCAGAAAATTAGAGTCTGTTGAGTCATTTAAATCCAAACTTAAAGCTCATCTTTTTGCCTTAACCTACAATTAGTTGCCTTTAAATTGAGTACTTCACGACCTGTACTGCATGGTGGGTGAGTTTCTGTCTCAGTGAATTTACCAAGTACTGTTCTGCCAACGAGATTGTCTACCGAGTATAGATTATTGATTATTGCAATTTTTCTCTTCTCTCTGAATGATGTCTTCTGCTGTCTCTTCTCCCCTGTATGTGAATGGTGTGATGTGAGTCTCTGCCATGTGCACGTGTTGTCTGTCCTCCTGCCAGGTCTCCATGGTGATGGTGGTTGCCACCTGGACTATGCTTGGTATCCTCCTCATCACATTCTTTATACATCTTATAAATCCATATAATTTTGTTATCCCGTTTCAATGTTGTAGCCTCTCTCTCTCCAATGTGTGACTAGTGTCTTTTCTTGTCTCTTCTCCAGTGTGTGGGTCCAAGGACAGGATGTTGTACTGTTGTCAAGCCCACTGAGGCAAAATTGTAAATTGACTTGATTTGACTTGACTTGTATGTGAATGGTGTGATATGGGTTTCCCTTGTGTTCATGTGTGGTCTGGCCTTCTGTCAGATCTACATGGTGATGGTGGTCACGTGGCTCAGGTCCTAAGCTCCAGTGGCATTTGGACAATGCTTGGTGTCCTCCTCCTCATATTCTTCATATAGCTTATAATTCCATCGTGATTCTGTTACCCTCTTTCAGTGTCGTATTCTGTAAATTGTGTATTATTCTGTAAACACAACCTCCATTGCACATCTGTCCGTCTTGGAAGAGAGACCCTCCTCTGCTGCTCTCCCTGAGGTTTCCTATTTTTTCTCCCTGTTAAAGGATTTTAGGGAGTTCCTTATCAGATTCAAGGGTCTAAGGACAGGATGTTGTGTTGCTGTAAATGATACTAGGCTATACAAATAAAACTGCCTTGACTTGTATGCATATAAACATGCAAATCCACGGACGGAGGAAACAAATGGGGGGGGGGAGATACTGTGAGTAACATGTTGTTAAACACTGAATTCAAATTTCAAAAATTGTGTATTGTGGGCAGTGGCGTTTCTGTCCATTCTGACACCCCCCCCCCCAAAAAAAGCACCATCTTCAGGAGAAATAACACTGTAATTGTACTACTATAAACACGAAATAAATAAGTGCAACAGCAGGTGTGCAACAAAAAATGTAAGCAAAAAAGGCAACTCAACATATTGTGTGCAGTTATAAAATAAATGATCAAAAAACAATAAAATAAATAAATAACAAAAACAAAATATTTACTAATGTGCAATCAAATATTTAACAACAGGTGCAGCTCTCTCATCAGCTCACCCACAACAAATAAGTATTAATGTGTGTTTGTTCACTTTAGTTTTATAATCATTAAAAATACATATAGATTGAGTTGCCTGCAGAATATATATATTTCATGTATTTCTGAGGAGCAGGTGGGGGTTGGGCGGTGCCCTGGGGGCTGCCTGGGCTGCCTGTGCCTAGAAACGCCGCTGGCTGTGGGATTTCTCATGGATGTGTAAATCACAGCCATTCTGAAATAGAGTCTGCAAAGTGTGAGTCACACGAAGAGAGAGCAAAACAGAGGGACAAAGGAAGAGAGAGAGAGAGAACGAGAGAGAGAGCACGAGACCAAGAAAAGGAAGGGTATGATGATGACAATCAGCTCAAGGAAAAGGAAACAAGAATAGTGAAAGGGAGAGAGAGAGAGAGAGAGAGAGAGAGAGAGAGAGAGAGAGAGAGAGAGAGAGAGAGAGAGAGAGAGAGAGAGAGAGAGAGCAACAGCACAAGTGTAAGCCGAGGAGCACAGGAGCCGTGGAAGAGAAGAGAGAGACAGGAGAAAGAGAGAGAGGAGAGAGAGAAAGAGAGAGACACAGGAGAAAGAGAGGAGGGAGAGAGAGAGAGAGAGAGAGAGAGAGAGAGAGAGAGAGAGAGAGAGGAGAGAGAGAAAGAGAGAGACACAGGAGAAAGAGAGGAGGGAGAGAGAGAGAGAGAGAGAGAGAGAGAGAGAGAGAGAGAGAGAGAGAGAGAGAGAGAGAGAGAGAGAGAGAGAGGAGAGAGAGAAAGAGAGAGACACAGGAGAAAGAGAGGAGGGAGAGAGAGAGAGAGAGAGAGAGAGAGAGAGAGAGAGAGAGAGAGAGAGAGGAGAAGCAGCTCAGATGTTTGTCGCAGTCACACTGTGAACTCTCTAGAGGGGGAGT
>NC_079219.1:6478376-6512548 GCF_029633865.1 Lampris incognitus | reverse complement strand
CCTACACAATATTAGGCAGGTGGTTTTAATGTTTTGGCTGATCGGTAGTTAAACCTGTTTAATCTGAACACTTGAAAGCTGCTTGTGTGTGTGTGTGTGTGTGTGTGTGTGTGTGTGTGTGTCTGTGTGTGTGTGTGTGTGTGTGTGTGTGTGTGTGTGTGTGTGTGTGTGTGTGTGTGTGTGTGATTCCAGGTGCAGGGGGTAGGGGTGAAAGGTTGGAACCGGATGTCAGCTCTCTTCAGCAAAGACGATGAGCATCAGCTTCTGGAGGAGACTGAGAGCCCGCCTGTAGCTGACCAGTGAGTGGAACTCCCTTTCTTCAACCTCTTCTTCACTTCTTTAGGCTTCGGTCAATAGTGCTGTAAGCCACCATCTGTGCACAAAGATACTGAAGATCGCTCTATCTATCTATCTATCTATCTATCTATCTATCTATCTATCTATCTATCTATCTATCTATCTATCTATCTATCTATCTATCTATCTATCTATCTATCTATCTATCTATCTATCTATCTATCTATCTATCTATCTATCTATCTATCTATCTATCTATATAGTATCTATCTATCTATCTATCTATCTATCTATCTATCTATCTATCTATCTATCTATCTATCTATCTATCTATCTATCTATCTATCTATCTATCTATCTATCTATCTATCTATCTATCTATCTATCTATCTATCTATCTATCTATCTATCTATCTATCTATCTATCTATCTATCTGTCTGTCTGTCTATCTATCTATCTATCTATCTATCTATCTATCTATCTATCTATCTATCTATCTATCTATCTATCTATCTATCTATCTATCTATCTATCTATCTATCTATCTATCTATCTATCTATCTATCTATCTATCTATCTATCTATCTATATCTATGTATATATCTATAGCTATCTATCTATCTATCTATCTATCTATCTATCTATCTATCTATCTATCTATCTATCTATCTATCTATCTATCTATCTATCTATCTATCTATCTATCTATCTATACATCTATCTATCTATCTATCTATACATCTATATCTATCTATCTATCTATCTATCTATCTATCTATCTATCTATCTATCTATCTATCTATCTATCTATCTATCTATCTATCTATCTATCTATACATCTATATCTATGTATATACCTATATCTATCTATCTATCTATCTATCTAGTATATCTATCTATCTATCTATCTATCTATCTATACATCTATATCTATCTATCTATCTATCTATCTATCTATACATCTATATCTATGTATATACCTATATCTATCTATCTATCTATCTATCTATCTATCTATCTATCTATCTATCTATCTATCTATCTATCTATCTATCTATCTATCTATCTATCTATCTATCTATCTATCTATCTATCTGTCTATCTGTCTATCTGTCTATCTGTCTGTCTGTCTGTCTGTCTGTCTGTCTGTCTGTCTGTCTGTCTGTCTGTCTATCTTTCTGTCTGTCTGTCTATCTGCCTGTCTGTTTATCTATCTATCTGTCTGTCTGTCTGTCTGTCTGTCTGTCTGTCTGTCTGTCTGTCTGTCTGTCTGTCTGTCTGTCTGTCTGTCTGTCTGTCTGTCTGTCTATCTATCTATCTATCTATCTATCTATCTATCTATCTATCTATCTATCTATCTATCTGTCTATCTGTCTGGCTGTCTGTCTGTCAGTCTGTCTGTCTGTCTGTCTGTTGCACCTTTCAGACTGGAAACACACCTCAAAGTGCTGCAGTAAATAGGATAAAATGAAGTGAAGGTAAAATAGACTGAAACTAAATAATGAAACTTAACAGTCTGACTCCTGCCTCTTATCTTCCTGCTGCCAGCCCACTTGCAGTAAAGCCTGAGGAACCTCCACGATCCGGCAAGCGCACGGGATTCTGGGATAGTTTTGCCACCAACTGGGCCGCCAAGAAACAGGCCGAAGCAGCAGCGACGGCCGCAAACGAGACGGGGAGCAGTCAGGATCAGGAGGGGTCAAACGAGGCTGCTGGCGAAGAGAGGCCGGACGGGCAGAGTGAGGATGGAGCCGAGAGCGAAGAAGGAAGCAGCGGCAACAACAGCTTCTCCAAATATGTGACACTGGGAGGAGGGAACGAGGAGGCGTCCTTTAAGTGGAACTTTGTCACCAGTAAGCTGGCGGAGCTGAAGACCAAGACCGCGACCAAGACCAACTAGGGGGATATCACAACGGGGTTGTTAGGAGCATGCGTGTAGGTGACCATAGCTTTGTTGCAGGGGTGGAGTAAGGAATTGTACCGTGGTGGCAGTTTACGCTACACCCAGAAAGAGGGTTTTCTGTCATTTCATCGCCCCGTTTAGAAAGATACTCCTTGTTCAGCATTGCTCCTCACGTTTGCTGATCTGCTTCTTCGTGTTAACTCGGTCCCCAGGAGAAAATGTGGTGAAAATAATCAAACGTGTTCACTTCACAGCTTATGCTACACAACACTCTATATATGATACATCATGCTATACATCTTTCAGCTGGGAAACAAACTGCCTGATTAATGGAGGATAAATTGCTTCCACTGTGAGTAAATTAGGCTAAATAATGATGAAATATGTAACACCAAAGTGGGTATCCTGGTGTAACTATGTGTACACACACTACTACACTACTAGTTAGCTGTTGGTGGGATCTACAGTAGAGTTAATTATCTTTCTTCATCATCTAGAGAGGCAGTCAACTACCAGAGCAGTCGAGTAGCGCTCCCATAAACACACACAGATACATGTGATTTAATAACGGCTACATAATCTGCTACACAGATTATTGTGAAAATATTACAGTCTTTATCCAAAGTTCAGCAACTCCCCCGTCACTAAAGTTATTTTTGTGAGACCAGTCTGACTCTTAACACACGTTAAAGGGCCCACGTACCTGTTGGCAAACTGGAAATAAATCTGTGGTGCTGTAAATCTAGATTAAGGGATTAAAGTAATCTGATATCTGGATTATTTGAGGATTATCTCACTTAACCTGGAGACTCGGAGAACAGGGGATTTCAGAGAAGAAATCAGGCAACGCTGCAACACGACTGCATGATATTAACTTTTACTGACAGGTTTG
This sequence comes from Lampris incognitus, assembly GCF_029633865.1. Classification (NCBI taxonomy): domain Eukaryota; kingdom Metazoa; phylum Chordata; class Actinopteri; order Lampriformes; family Lampridae; genus Lampris; species Lampris incognitus. Next base: position 6,509,455 of record NC_079219.1, on the reverse strand, counting down.
CTTTTCTCTTCGGTGATGAACGGTAAAAAACCCACACAAAGACTTGTTATGTGTGAAACGTGAATGTGAGCGACTGGTGACACGGTTTTGGAGTGACATTTTGAGTGGTTGTGTCCCTGCAAACTGAGTTGATGACCTAATGGAAGTTTTCTGATATTCTGAGACTAAAATGTACAAGGTGTGGCTTTTCAACATGTATTCGTTTGTGACTTGCACCGCTGCAACTCCATGTGGTATAGTTTTCCGTGTCTTTTTTGCTCAGTTGCTGACTGTTTTGTTCTGTTGTGTTACAGTATTGTGGTATGCTTCAATAAAGGCTATCGTGCAATAAGTAAAGAAAAGCCAATAGTCGAACATCGACGCGTGACTTCATTGTGGTTTGATTGTGAAACCCACTTTACAGCCCACCCCTGAGGCCTGAGGCGCCTCATGCTGGGCCTGCAGTCAGGCCCAGCCCACTTTACAGCCCACCAGGTGCGGATCTACGGGGTGACAAGAGGTGGCAGCTGCTACCTCTGGGACACAGTCTTGCCACCCCTGTTGCCACCCCATTTATAAATCAGATAATATGTTTTAAAGTATATTTTATGTACATGCCTGGTGAAGGTCAATGAGACCCGCACCAAACTCATCTCAAACAGTAGAGAACAAAATACATTCGATGAAATCCGAGTTTTGAATAATAATACGTTCAGAATAATGTCCATTGCCCCCCTCCTTGAACCTCATGCCACCCCTTTGCCAACCCAGGAAAAAATCTCTAATGACAAGCGTGAGGCGCTCAGGCCTCAGGGTTGGGCCTGACCAGCGTGAGGCGTTCAGGCCCAACCCACTTTACAGCCCACCCCTGAGGCCTGAACGCCTGAGACCTGAGCGCTTCACGCTGGTCAGGCCCACCCCTGAGGCCTGAATGCCTCACACCTCACGCTGGGGCCTGAGGGCCTGAGGCCTGAGGCCTGAGGCGCCTGAGGCCTGAGGGCCTGAGGCCTGAGCGCCTGAGGGGCCTGAGGGGCCTGAGGGCCTGAGGGCTGAGGGGCCTGAGGGCCTGAGGGCCTGAGGGGCCTGAGGGCCTGAGGGCCTGAGGCCTGAGGGCCTGAGGGGCCTGAGGGCCTGAGGGGCCTGAGGGCCTGAGGGCTGAGGGGCCTGAGGGCCTGAGGGGCCTGAGGGGCCTGAGGGCTGAGGGGCCTGAGGGCCTGAGGGGCCTGAGGGCCTGAGGGCCTGAGGGCTGAGGGGCCTGAGGGCCTGAGGGCTGAGGGGCCTGAGGGCCTGAGGGCCTGAGGGGCCTGAGGGCTGAGGGGCCTGAGGGCCTGAGGGGCCTGAGGGCCTGAGGGCCTGAGGGCTGAGGGGCCTGAGGGGCCTGAGGGGCCTGAGGCCTGAGGGCTGGTCAGGCCCAGCAGAACGCCCCGTGTGTGTGTGTGTGTGTGTGTGTGCAACACATCGTGTGGAGCAAAAGAGAGAGAAACGTAATAATGAGGATCGCTGTTCAGCAGAACCGCTTTACTCGCGTCTAGGCTTTGTTCAGACAGCAGACAAATCGGGTCTGTTTCTCAGATCAGATCTTTAAGACCGACCGGATGTGAACGGGTTGCTGTGGTAACGACGCAGGCGTGAGTAACGACGTACACTGGTTGCGCCATTACCAAGGCGGAAGTATGAGAGACGGGGCGCCCCCACCCCATTAGCCCCCCCAACGACCGCGCTGCAGAAATCCTCCCTCGCAACAGACACGCTCAGCGGCGGGGGAGGCTGGTGTACGTGACGGGCTTCACTGTGCAGCGGGACGGTAGGAAATCCCCCTCCGAGGCCAGTTCACCCGGGCCGGGCTCCGCCTCAACCACGGTGACGCAACAGCGGACCCTGGCGTGGCCGCGCGCCCCTAGCGGTCACGTACCGGTGTCACGCAAAACACGGCTCGGCATGAAGCTGTTTCACATCGACGTGCATTTCGTGTGGCACCGGAAATACTTTCTTCTTCGCGGCTTTATAACGTTTACACAGTAGGGACACGTCATCCACACTCGTCATACCGGTCAGCGAGCCGCCGACGCGCTGAACTCCGCCTCTCTATGCTCCCTTCGTTCAGTGGCCGACGTACCAGCCCCGCCCCGCCCCGCCAGCCTTGTCTCTCCGACGTAGCCTAGCAACAGAGCAGCTCTTCTGCCTCACCAGTAAAAGAGAAGAAGACGTTTCTCCGGGATGCGCTTTCTGCAAAACGGAAACCGAATCTGTTTCCCATTTTACTCCTATCTTCCTGACCCGGGGACAGCGCCATGTTGTTTACAGTCGCTAACTTCCGGCGGAAAAGGAAAAGGACGCGCAACGATTATGGGAAATGTAGGCGTTGGGTATGCGTTGGTACGACCGGACCAGAACTCTGGACTGGACTGGACTATGAGAAGACCATGAAAAGGTGAGGTCCGTCCGCGTGGTGCATGCGCCCTGTACTCTAGACCAGTGTTTCTCAACCCAGTCCTCAAGCACCCCCTATCCTGCAGATTTCCATTGTAACCCTGCATAGGTAGTAGCCCTGCTTGTACTTACTCGACCAATCATCTCGCAGCACTTAATTATGCAAGGTGTGCAACGTCTGACAAAATTCACTGCTGATTGGTTGAATAACTACAAACAGGTACCTATTCAGGGTTGCAAAGAAAATATGCAGGATAGGGGGTCCTTGAGGACTGGGTTGAGAAACACTGCTCTAGACCAGTGTTTCTCAACCGGGGGTCTGCGGACCCCTAGTGGTCCGTGGTGTAATTGCAAGGGGTCCGTGAAAATAAAACATCTTTAAAAAAAAGATCCTATGACATTTATAGAAATAGGATTATTTTACTCAAATGTGACTGAGACCTTTATCTACCTAAACTATAAAGGGTAACAGGACTTTTTTCTCTAATTACATCTGTTTCACAAGTGTCATTTGTTGTATTTTAATAAGAGATCTCGCTCCCGTTTGCATTGTTAAAAGTTACTGAATACATATTCTGTTTTGTTACATACATCTGAAAGTTACTGAATACATATTCTGTTTTGTTACATATATCTGAAAGTTACTGAATACATATTCTGTTTTGTTACATATATCTGAAAGTTACTGAATACATATTCTGTTTTGTTACATATATCTGAAAGTTACTGAATACATATTCTGTTTTGTTACACATATCTGAAAGTTACTGAATACATATTCTGTTTTGTTACATATATCTGAAAGTTACTGAATACATATTCTGTTTTGTTACATATATCTGAAAGTTACTGAATACATATTCTGTTTTGTTACATATATCTGAAAGTTACTGAATACATATTCTGTTTTGTTACATATATCTGAAAGTTACTGAATACATATTCTGTCTTGTTACATATATCTGAAAGTTACTGAATACATATTCTGTTTTGTTACATATATCTGAAAGTTACTGAATACATATTCTGTTTTGTTACATATATCTGAAAGTTACTGAATACATATTCTGTTTTGTTACATATATCTGAAAGTTACTGAATACATATTCTGTCTTGTTACATATATCTGAAAGTTACTGCATAAGAATTCTGTTTTGTTAACTATATCTAAGTTACAACTGAAAGCTCTTATTTTTGCCCCAAAGAGTGATAAATGCTATAATGCAATTTAAAATGCTGTTTCTACTGTTTCTATCAAATTGCAACCCCCCTCCCCCAAGATCAGGTGGAGGGGTCCTCAGGGTAGATCACAAATACGCAGGGGGTCCAGGACCCCAAAAAGGTTGAGAACCACTGATCTAGACTATGTGGGCGCCCTGAGCGTCCGGACTGAGACGCATCTGTAGAAATCCGATCGCATTTCAGACCCCCCTCAGCTGGGGCTAAGATCTGATGTGCAGAAATAGCATTACATGTTTATTTTATTTTGTTTGTTTGTTTGTTTGCTTTCTGCCGTCTAGCTTTCTAACATCAGCCTGGATCCAGTATCCGGGCAGGTCTCAGAACGGATGTGGGCTGACAGTCTGAACGGGGCCTTAGGCTGCCCCGATGGCAAGTGTTAATATGTACACCCGCCGACGCTCAGTGTGCTTCACTACATCATAGCAATATTCCCACAGTGTTCATGTGTTTGTTTTGTTGGGATTATCAGTTCAGCTCCAACATTTACATGTCTAAGCGTTGAACAGAGTAATTTATTAGGGGAAATGTAAAGTTAAGTCCTCTGCTACACCAGCAGGTCTTTCATCTGTCTGCCCTGTAGAGGGCGCTATTGACCTAACTGTTAGACCACATGTGTCTGAAACTAATGTAATGAAAAGCCGTCTCTCCTAAATAACTTCATGTTGTTTCGGCATCCTGTTGTAGCTCACGTTTCTACTGGGCTTTTAATCCGAAACGCAGAACAGCCCTTCCCCTTAGTTACCAAGAGTTTTAAAATGGAAGCAAACCCAGTCTGACGACATCTCCTGTCTGTAGCCTCCCCCCGCATGGATGGATGTAAAGGTGACATATGGAAGACTCTGGCCTCAGTACAAGGGACAACTAAAAACAATTTAGTCCACTAAAAGTCCTTCCACTGTACGTTCCGACACATTCAGGGGATTGTGTACGGTTGGCAAGGCTGAGGTCCAAATCGTCCAGGCATCTGCCTTGGATGTCATTTATAGCACCTTGGCCTTTGTCTCTGATTTACCTTTTCCTCTTTCTCCTCTATTTCCTGCATCCTCACTTGTTGTCCATTGAGCCCGTTTTGTCTGATCTACACCCATTTCCTCTCAATCCGGTCCACGCTTCCTGAAACACAATGCGCTCTCCGGTTTTTATCGGCCTCCGCTGCCCTCGCTCCAGTTTGTCGCTTCAGCCAAATTAAAGGTTGAAATGGAAACTAAGAAACCTCACGGTCCAGTTTGATGATAGGACATTTGGTCCAATCAGGGCAATCCAGCACCATTTCGGTCATGTCTGGAGGTGACTTTTCTCTGACATCCTCGGTGTTCTAATCATGGCTCATCCCAGATTTAAAGAAATAAATGATAATGGTGGTCCAGTCATGTTGACCTTGTCAGTTCCACTCCACATTTTGAATAGAGTGAGGTGACAACTGATGACCCCAACTTCACCAACATTGCTCCCCATTATTGCCATGCCTTCCGACTGTCAGTCACATTCGAAAGCTGTCAGTGGTGATTCGCTCATCTCAGTCTCTGTCCCGTAAAGGCTGTAGTCCCATAGTTGTCAGCCGGACTTTGAGTCAGAAAGCACCACCAAGTCTCTTCCCCGCAGACGTCCCAGAGCAACCCAGTCTCACACACACAACTTCTCTGCATTTCCCCAGAATACCCTTACATGCTTGTATATGTCCGGCCTCTCAAGGCTCCATTTCCACTCGTCAAATAACATTCTGTCACTTGTATATGATGCATTTCAACATATCCACAGACACCATAGACAGACAGAAAGACAGAAAGACAGGCAGACAGAAAGACAGGCAGACGGACAGACAGACAGGCAGACAGACAGACAGACGGACAGACGGACAGACAGAAAGACAGAAAGACAGGCAGACAGAAAGACAGGCAGGCAGACAGACAGACAGACAGACAGACAGACAGACAGACAGACAGACAGGCAGACGGACAGACAGACAGACAGAAAGACAGGCAGACAGAAAGACAGGCAGACAGACAGAAAGACAGGCAGATGGACGGACAGACAGACAGACAGAAAGACAGGCAGATGGACAGACAGATAAGACAGATGAAGCAATTTCATTTGACATTGCATTCTTACAATGAGTGTGTTCTCTGCATGTGACCCATCCTATTGTATAGGAGCAGCTGCAGCACCCGGGGACAAAATTCCAGTTCTTCTTTCCATTGCCTTGCTCAGGGGCGCAGGTAGGAGTATTAACCCTAACATGCTTGTCTTTTTGATGGTGGGAGGAAACCGGGGCACCCGGAGGAAACCCACACAGACACGGGGAGAACATGCAGACTCCACACAGAAAGGACCTGGGACGGCCTGGGGTTCCAACCCAGGACCTTCTTGCTGTGAGGCAACAGTGCTGACCACTGGGACACTGTGCGGCCCCCCTCCCTTTTTTTTTAATTTAAAATGAAATCAAATAGATGCCTTCTTTATTATCCTTCTTGAGGAAATGTGTTGCCTAAGCCTTTACATTAAAGTACAAGTACAACTGCAAATATATAAATACATTCACACAGTGATACACAGGTAACACAATTACATACTGTATACACACACACACACACACACACACACACATGTACATATGTATATTTAGATACATGTATATGTATATATTTACATACATGTGTATATATTTACATATATATTTACATACATACATGCATATGTTTACATATGTATATAGTAACAGTTACATACACCTATCTAAATATATATATTTACATACCTGTATGTATATATTTGCATTTACATACATGTGTATACATACATATATGTTGTGTGTGTGTGTAAACTTTGTTTACAGAAATACTCAACGGTAGGGAAACTGCTCAACAAATAAGGAGCAAAATAATCCAGTGAGTCAAGTAAATTCTTTATGAGACAGTACCAGCCTGCTGATGGTTGCTTATGGCATGAAACAGGCTTGTACTGTCTCATAAAGAATTTACTTGACTCACTGGATTTTATATATATATATATATATATATATAGAGAGAGAGAGAGAGAGAGAGAGAGAGAGAGAGAGAGAGAGAGAGAGAGAGATAGATACATAGATACATAGATACATAGATACATAGATAGATAGATAGATAGATAGATAGATAGATAGATAGATAGATAGATAGATAGATAGATAGATACATAGATAGATACATTGATAGATACATAGATATAGATGTATATATATAGATAGATAGATACATAGATATAGATGTATAGATAGATAGATAGATAGATAGATAGATAGATAGATAGATAGATAGATAGATATAGATAGATAGATAGATAGATAGATAGATAGATAGATAGATAGATAGATAGATAGATAGATAGATATAGGTATATACATAGATATAGATGTATAGATAGATAGATAGATAGATAGATAGATAGATAGATAGATAGATAGATAGATAGATAGATAGATAGATATAGATGTATAGATAGATAGATAGATATACTAGATAGATAGATAGATAGATATAGGTATATACATAGATATAGATGTATAGATAGATAGATAGATATAGATGTATAGATAGATAGATAGATAGCTATAGATATATACATAGATATAGATAGATAGATAGATAGATCTATAGATAGATAGATAGATAGATAGATAGATAGATAGATAGATAGATAGATAGATAGATAGATAGATAGATAGATAGATAGATACATAGATACATAGATAGATACATAGATAGATACATAGATATAGATGTTCCACTCCTCACTTGTTGAGCACTTTTGTCAACACCATTGACAGTTTCTGAAAAAAAAAACCACTGTATGTATGTTATGTGTGTGTGTGTGTGTGTGTGTGTACATGGTGTTGGTGTGCAGACGTGGGTTTACAGATACAGACAGACTGTCAGTGTGGTGTGTCGTTTGGAGTTGTTATGGCAGGGGGCAGACTCTACTGGGAGAGCAGGCTATCGACCTCCACCTCTATAATCGGGTGGGGGTAAAGAGGGGGTTGTGCAAGTGTCTGGGTTCATTTGCTGCACAGTAGGGCTACCAGTGAAAGAGGACGTTGTCACCTGCTCAGGTCATCCACTGGAGTGCTGTTAGCTTACAGATGGTGAAGTGTAGGTTTAAGGTTTGAAATGTTGATGTTTAGGCATTGAAGGTACAGTCTGCAATAGACGCACACATTCGGCTTTCGGGGGTCTCCGTCTCTCAAACAAATCAACGCTGGTGACGTGATGGGGCGATGGGTGTGTCTCTCTCTACATGTCCTCCATGTCCTGCATGTCCTGCATGTCCTGCATGTCCTGCATGTCCTGCATGTCCTCCATGTCCTGCATGTCCTGCATGTCCTCCATGTCCTGCATGTCCTGCATGTCCTGCATGTCCTGCATGTCCTGCATGTCCTCCATGTCCTGCATGTCCTGCATGTCCTGCATGTATGTTCCCTGTGTTTCCTCCGATGATACCTGTTTGTTCTGTCAGCTACATGTGCTGTGTGTGTGTGTGGGGGGGGGGCGTACGACCCCCCGCAGTGCTCTCCAGACGAGGCGGAGACACCGCTCGTCTTCTTCTCCACGGGTGAACACTGATGACTGAGATCCTTCACGCCGGCCCGGGGCGGTGTCTGACGGTGACGTCACAGCAGCCCCAGCGCCGCGTCTCGGGCCGTGCTGGCTCGGCCCATAACGTGTCCGCTGCTCTCCTACGGCGGGGAAGATGGTTAGAGAAGATAACAAGTTACTCCACCCCCCCCCCCCCCGAGATGTTGTTTTGTGGGGAGATTAACTCGGTAATTAGCATGACTTATGGCAACGAGCCTGGGTAATTAAGGCATCAAGCTAATGACAGAAAGGTGCAACAACCCGTCTGCCGGTCCCGTTTCCTAGCTGCTTATGTAAACACGAGGGTGGAATAAGAAAAGAAGGTTGAAGGCAGAAATACAATCAGAAAAGGTGCTGCGTCATCAGAGGGAAACGTGGTTGTTGATGACGTTTCTTCGTCACTGGTGTGTGTGCTACACAAAGGGAGAGAGTTGTATGGGGTCAGTGCTGCAGTTCTGCAGGTCCGTCTCTGACCAGTTTAGAGACCCGCTGCACTCGGTCCTCTTTGGGTCAAGCGACCGTGTGATTATGTCGTAGGTCCGTTTCCAGCAGCCGGCCGCAGGGCCTCTTCTCCCTTTATAACTTTATAACCCCGCTTGGCCATAAATTGTGCAGAGACTTGTAATATTTTGGCAAGCCAGTTTTCAAACTTGCAGCCGTGTGACGAGCTTGGTGGGGTGTGCGAGATGTCATCAGCGACTGGAGATGTCTGTGAAGACGCCGCTGCCCTCAGGTGACGCCTCTCACGGCCACACTGTGCACCGCTTGTCTGCGAGCCCAGACGATCCCACCTTATTTGGGGGGGACGGGGGAAATTATGGCACACGGGCCATAAAAATAAACGTACAACCGCACAAACATTTCTTTCATGACAGACCCCACAGACATGTCTGGCAGCAGCCAGGTGTGACACAGCCGAGGTGGGCGTCCCAGAGGCATGCTGACTCACACAGTCCTCCTGCAGCCCCGTCTGGAACACAACCAAGATGACTGAGGTCGGGTAAAGACACACACACACACACACACACACACACACACACACACACACACACACACACGAGCGTACAAACACATATACACAGGCTTGTACATGTAGAACAGATGTGAGAGTGTGAGGTGTGTTATTGACCTCAACACTGAGGCCTCCTGTTCAGTATGTGTACCCGTCCTGAGGTTCTCTCCTGTTCAGTATGTGTACCCGTCCCGAGGTTCTCTCCTGCTCAGTATGTGTACCCGTCCTGAGGTTCTCTCCTGTTCAGTATGTGTACCCGTCCCGAGGTTCTCTCCTGTTCAGTATGTGTACCCGTCCTGAGGTTCTCTCCTGTTCAGTTTGTGTACCCGTCCCGAGGTTCTCTCCTGTTCAGTATGTGTACCCGTCCCGAGGTTCTCTCCTGTTCAGTATGTGTACCCGTCCTGAGGTTCTCTCCTGTTCAGTATGTGTACCCGTCCTGAGGTTCTCTCCTGTTCAGTATGTGTACCCGTCCTGAGGTTCTCTCCTGTTCAGTATGTGTACCCGTCCCGAGGTTCTCTCCTGTTCAGTATGTGTACCCGTCCCGAGGTTCTCTCCTGTTCAGTATGTGTACCCGTCCCGAGGTTCTCTCCTGTTCAGTATGTGTACCAGTCCCGAGGTTCTCTCCTGTTCAGTATGTGTACCCGTCCCGAGGTTCTCTCCTGTTCAGTATGTGTACCCGTCCCGAGGTTCTCTCCTGTTCAGTATGTGTACCCGTCCCGAGGTTCTCTCCTGTTCAGTATGTGTACCCGTCCCGAGGTTCTCTCCTGTTCAGTATGTGTACCAGTCCCGAGGTTCTCTCCTGTTCAGTATGTGTACCCGTCCCGAGGTTCTCTCCTGTTCAGTATGTGTACCCGTCCCGAGGTTCTCTCCTGTTCGGTATGTGTACCCGTCCCGAGGTTCTCTCCTGTTCAGTATGTGTACCCGTCCCGAGGTTCTCTCCTGTTCAGTATGTGTACCCGTCCCGAGGTTCTCTCCTGTTCAGTATGTGTACCCGTCCCGAGGTTCTCTCCTGTTCAGTATGTGTACCCGTCCCGAGGTTCTCTCCTGTTCAGTATGTGTACCCGTCCCGAGGTTCTCTCCTGTTCAGTATGTGTACCCGTCCCGAGGTTCTCTCCTGTTCAGTATGTGTACCCGTCCCGAGGTTCTCTCCTGTCAGTATGTGTACCCGTCCTGAGGTTCTCTCCTGTTCAGTATGTGTACCCGTCCCGAGGTTCTCTCCTGTTCAGTATGTGTACCCGTCCCGAGGTTCTCTCCTGTTCAGTATGTGTACCCGCCCCGAGGTTCTCTCCTGTTCGGTATGTGTACCCGTCCCGAGGTTCTCTCCTGTTCAGTATGTGTACCCGCCCTGAGGTTCTCTCCTGTTCGGTATGTGTACCCGTCCCGAGGTTCTCTCCTGTTCAGTATGTGTACCCGTCCTGAGGTTCTCTCCTGTTCAGTATGTGTACCCGTCCTGAGGTTCTCTCCTGTTCAGAATGTGTACCCGTCCCGAGGTTCTCTCCTGTTCAGTATGTGTACCCGTCCCGAGGTTCTCTCCTGTTCAGTATGTGTACCAGTCCCGAGGTTCTCTCCTGTTCAGTATGTGTACCCGTCCCGAGGTTCTCTCCTGTTCAGTATGTGTACCCGTCCCGAGGTTCTCTCCTGTTCAGTATGTGTACCCGTCCCGAGGTTCTCTCCTGTTCAGTATGTGTACCCGTCCCGAGGTTCTCTCCTGTTCAGTATGTGTACCCGTCCCGAGGTTCTCTCCTGTTCAGTATGTGTACCCGTCCCGAGGTTCTCTCCTGTTCAGTATGTGTACCCGTCCTGAGGTTCTCTCCTGTTCAGTATGTGTACCCTTCCTGAGGTTATCTCCTGTTCAGTATGTGTACCCTTCCTGAGGTTCTCTCCTGTTCAGTATGTGTACCCGTCCCGAGGTTCTCTCCTGTTCAGAATGTGTACCCGTCCCGAGGTTCTCTCCTGTTCAGTATGTGTACCCGTCCTGAGGTTCTCTCCTGTTCAGTATGTGTACCCGTCCTGAGGTTCTCTCCTGTTCAGTATGTGTACCCGTCCTGAGGTTCTCTCCTGTTCAGTATGTGTACCCTTCCTGAGGTTATCTCCTGTTCAGTATGTGTACCCTTCCCGAGGTTCTCTCCTGTTCAGAATGTGTACCCGTCCTGAGGTTCTCTCCTGTTCAGTATGTGTACCCGTCCCGAGGTTCTCTCCTGTTCAGTATGTGTACCCGTCCCGAGGTTCTCTCCTGTTCAGTATGTGTACCCGTCCCGAGGTTCTCTCCTGTTCAGTATGTGTACCCGTCCTGAGGTTCTCTCCTGTTCAGTATGTGTACCCGTCCTGAGGTTCTCTCCTGTTCAGTATGTGTACCCGTCCCGAGGTTCTCTCCTGTTCAGTATGTGTACCCGTCCTGAGGTTCTCTCCTGTTCAGTATGTGTACCTGTCCTGAGGTTCTCTCCTGTTCAGTATGTGTACCCGTCCTGAGGTTCTCTCCTGTTCAGTATGTGTACCCGTCCTGAGGTTCTCTCCTGTTCAGTATGTGTACCTGTCCTGACATTCCCTCCAGCAACCATTCAAAACAAACATGTCTTCTTGGTAAGATGCAGCAGACCAAACATTCAATGATTCACAAAGCTTTTACATGTCAGATATGTAGCTGACACACTACACGCTGGGGTGTCTGGGCTCAGCCTTAGAGACAGGGTGAGGAGCTCGGACATCAGGAGGGAGTTTCGGAGTAGAGCTGCTGCCCCTTCACGTCGAATGGAGCCAGTTGAGGTGGTTCGGGCATCTGATTAGGACGCCTTCTGGGCGCCTCCCTTTGTAGGTTTTCCGGCCCGGCCAACTGGGAGGAGACCCAGGAGTGGACCCAGAACTTGCTGGAGGGACTACATGTCCAATCTGGCCTGGGAACGCCTTGGGATCCCCCAGGAGGAGGTGGAGGGCGTTGCTGGGGAGAGGGACATCTGGAGTGCCCTACTTAGCTTGCTGCCACCGTGACCCCACCCCGGAGAAGCGGCTGAAGATGAATGAATTAGCTGACACACTTATAGTGAATGACGGACAGCTGGCATAGTCTCAGAGTGGCTTCACCTCTCACGTGTTTCTCTGTGTGACAATATTTTAGGTATCTTTTGGTCATATTGGTGGTTAGGGGACAGTTATTGACGATCTTTCATTCGTCAGTTGTTTCAGAAACTGACACTGAAAGCTGGATGCATATTGTGCAAATTGTGGAGGAAAAAAACCCACTCTGGTTGTCCGACTGGATGTTGGTCATTAACCCCATTGTCGAGATGTTATGTCTAAGCCCAGTGAGAGAGACCAGTGGAGATGACATGCGTTCTGACAACCAAAAACACCGTGGCAGTCGTGTCAGTGCAAAGCAGCAGATCGCCAAAATGAATATGGGTCAGCAGTTCTCACAATCTCACAATGTTTGCGGTATTTCTGCATGATGAGTGTGAATCGGGGCTTCCAGGTAGCATGGCAGTCTAGTCCGATGTCTACCGACACGGGGATCGCCAGTTTGAATCCCCGTGTTACCTCCGGCTTGGTCGGGCATCCCTACAGACACACATGATGAGACGGTCTAAGGACAGGATGTTGTGTTGCTGTTAAGACCACTGAGGCAAATTTGTAATTTTTGATATTGGGCTATACAAATAAAATTGATTTGATTTGATATGAATTGGCTGTGTCTGCGGATGGGAAGCCAGATGTGGGTATGTGTCCTGGTCACTGCACTAGCGCCTCCTCTGGTCGGTCGGGGCACCTGTTCGGGGGGGGGGGGGTAACGTGATCCTCCCACACGCTACGTCCCCCCTAGACAACATCCGGATGTGGGCCACTTCAGGCAGTGATGCAGCACTGATGGCCTTCTTCTGGCCCTGACAACATGGATGTGAGCCCTGAAGTGGCCCACATGTATAATAGCAAATATGGCCCAAATATGCCAAATCACATGTGGGCCTTTTCTGGCAAAGATGCGGTGCTCTGGGCAACATGTGGTCTGGATGTGACCCTGAAGTGGCCCGTGTGGTAAATGGTGAATATGGCCCAAATATCACAAAACAAATATGGCCACCTTTGGCAAATATGTGGCACATGCGGCATTGCTGTGGCTTGGTTCTGGCCCAGATCTGGCAAACAGGAGCGGACCGCCCAAGTGCCATCATTCCACGTGGTATGTGGGCCGGATGAAGTGTCGGGTGTGGGACGGGTCTGGGCCACAGCAGTTTTGCTATCTGGGCCTGGTGAAACTCCTCACTGTCAGGTGAAAAGAAGTGGCTGGTGACTCCACATGTATTAGAGGAGGCATGTGGTAGTCTGCAGCCCTCCCTGGATCAGCAATGGCTCGGAAGAGTGGGGTAATTGGCCAGATACAACTGGGGAGAAAAGGGGGGGGGGAATTAAAAAAAAAAACTATCATCTTCTAGATGTGACATCTTTCTTGTTACAACGCCAAGCTGTGGGATCCAAGCGAGGTCTTCCCAGAGAATATTAGTATATTGTAAAAAAGACACGCCAGCGAGGACGTTTTTCACACGATAAAGCGGTGAAGCTGTTGGAGGTGAAAGGTGAAATGCACTCGTGTGGGTTTTGGGGTTTATCTAAGAAGCGAGAAGGTAAACAAAAGAGGTAAATCAGTCAAACAAAGTCCTTCTCTGCGTCCCCGGGGTTCGCACGGTACAGCGGGGGGTTTCTCACAGGAGGCAGGAGCTGACCTTTCATGCCTCTAAGCTGTGGGCTCAGTCCTGGGGCACCATAATCTCCTTTGTCTTTATGGGCGGATTTGAAACTGCCTGGAAAAAGAAAACCCTCCTCCTACTGTACCTCCTTCACCTCATCTCTCCCTCTTAGCTGTCACAAGAAGGCTAATCTCTGCATTAAGACCCCCTCCACCAAACTACCACCCACCTCCACTTCCCCCAGACTCACCCCTTGTTTCTCTCCCTCTCCCCCTTTTTTGTCAACAGGGTAAACTCTCCAACCCTCAGGCCGTGTCTCTCCTCTGAAAACTGAACTTTTGTGATGCTATGCCATGTCACTGTGGGACTTGGTGTATCTTCTTCTGTATCGCTACTGTCCACGAATGTGGAAGTTTGCCTTTGGCTTCACAGGTTGGTTATAACACATCACAGTAAATCACAATGAATGCAATGATAAATAACACAACATGCACAGTACAGACAACAGGGACGGACATGGATCCAGTGTGAATGGCATTTAGCAAAGGTACTGCATTTGCTGTGAAAGACCTTTTGTAAATGTTCTTTACAAAGCAAAGTCTCATACCAAATGCAATCTTCTTCTTCTTCTTCTTCGTCTTCTTTTGGCTTTAACATTGCTAAATTCATATGGATGCTTGCTTGTCTTTGTTGCATCGTGGTTGTATTTTAATATCTGGCTGCAGTCCAAATGTCTTTTCCCTGGGGATAATAAAGTTTTAGTTAACATGGATTGATCTTCTTCATATGCTGGAAGGGGTCGGACTCACCAGTTAGCAAACTGGCCAGAGTGGAGAAGTGGGCACTGGTGATGGACAGGTTGACGGACGAGATCAGGCAGGAGTCTCCGTGGACGATAATGTTTGCGGATGACATTGTGATCTGTAGTGAGAGTAGGGTGCAGGTGGAGGAGAGCCTGGAGAGGTGGTGGTATGCACTGGAGAGAAGAGGGATGAAAGTCAGTAGGAGCAAGATGGAATACCTATGTGTGAATGAGAGGGAGGACAGTGGAATGGTCAGGATGCAAGGAGTGGAGGTGATGAAGGTTGATGAGTTTAAATACTTGGGGTCAACTGTCCAAAGTAACGGGGAGTGCAGAAGAGAGGTGGAGAAGAGAGTGCAGGCAGGGTGGAGTGGGTGGAGAAGAGTGTCAGGAGTGATTTGTGACAGAAGGGTACCAGCAAGAGTTAAAGGGAAGGTTTACAAGATGGTTGTTGGACCAGCTATGTTGTATGGTTTGGAGACAGTGGCACTGATGAAAAGACAGGAGGTGGAGCTGGAGGTGGCAGAGATGAAGATGATAAGATTTTAATTGGGAGTGATGAAGAAGGACAGGATTAGGAACGAGTCTATTAGAGGGACAGCTCAGGTGGACGGTTTGGAGACAAAGCAAGAGAGACAAGATTGAGATGGTTTGGACATGTGTGGAGGAGAGATGCTGGGTATACCGGGAGAAGGATGCTGAATATGGAGCTGCCAGGGAAGAGGAGAAGAGGAAGGCCAAAGAGGAGGTTTATGGATGTGGTGAGGGAGGACATGCAGGTGGCTGGTGGGACAGAGGAAGATGCAGAAGACAGGAAGAGATGGAAACGGATGATCCGCTGTGGCACCCCCTAACGGGAGCAGTCGAAAGTAGAAGTAGTAGTAGTAGTAGTAGTAGTAGTGGTAGTAGTAGTAGTAGTAGTAGTAGTAGTAGTAGTAGTAGTAGTAGTAGTAGTAGTGGAGAAGTGGGCAGTTATATCAGGGTGCTTCGGTTCCTGGAAGAAAAATCCCATCATGTTCCCCAAAGACAATGTCAAGTGGCTATGTTTGAACATTTCTAACACTTGGGTGGTCATGAAACTCTCCCGGCTGAACCATCAGTATTAACGGTTTGTAACTGCGCTGAAATAAAATTATGACTCCTTGTAAAAAGAGTCAGAGGAATAAGGCTGTGTACATACGTTTTAGAAGATAGGTGAAGTATGAGTGCTGAGGTGCTGTGTGTTTAATACACATCCATCCATCCATCTGTTATCCAAACCGCTTATCCTGCTCTCAGGGATGCTGGAGCCTATCATCCCAGCAGTCATTGGGCGGCAGGCGAGGAGACACCCTGGACAGACTGCCAGGCCCCCCCACACACACACACACACCTAGGGACAATTTAGTACAGCTGATCCACCTGACCTACATGTCTTTGGACTGTGGGAGGAAACCGGAGCCTCAGGAGGAAACCCACACAGACACGGGGAGAACATGCAAACTCCACACAGAGGACGACCCGGGACGACCCCCAAGGTTGGACTCCCCAGGGGCTCGAACCCAGGACCTTCTTGCTGTGAGGCGACCACGCTAACCACTGCAGCACCGTGTCGCCCACGCTTATATACTTAGTCTACATGTCCTCTCATTGCTTTTGTCTTTACCGACGATAACCACGACTGGAATCACTAATGTTGTCTTCAAGTTGTTGCAGTGGTGTTTTAAGCCGTCTTAAATAAACAAGGGTTTGTCAATGACAAGTCCAAACCAAAGCAGTCCAGTTAAGCCAAAGCGCTAGACAGCTGCTTGGCCTAAATCTGTCATGAAGTCGCCATTTCTTTTGGCTATCTCGCTTCTTGGACAAGTGTGGCCGTGTTTGTGTTGAAGACGAGCACGGCGTAAAAAGCTGCGGTTCTGGATTCTGCCATTGTCCTTGTTAGTGTGACTGAACAGTGACAGGACTGTTGCACATCAGCAAATACTACTGGCTTAAAGAAAACACAATAAGGTCTGTTCTCCCTGGGCGTATGCCAGGACCAGTGCTACGTCTCTCCACATCATACAGAACATTTCTGAGCAGCTGAGACGTTTGATTCCCAAAACAATGCTCCGTATGGCTGTTTTTAGCAGCACGATATAGGACACGGTTGCATTCTTACATCTCTGATACTGGTTTGGAAAGTGAATCCACTTCTCCTGTTGCAAGACACAAGATAATCGCTCAGACAACAGTAAAAGCTGGCGAGTGTGTCACGTCCCGGCATGCGTTTAGGCCGTGGGATGGCTGCTGCAAGGCCAATCGATTCCACCGTGCCCCCATCGGCCTACGGTTCATGTTTTTGCAGCTGTTTTGGTTTGTTGTTTTCTGGATTGCTGCTGACCTGCAGCTAGAGCTCCTGAACCTAAACAATGAAACACAAACACCCACACACGAACCTGCTTCCCACCCAGCTATAGCCCACCGTGGCTATTCCAACCACACTCCAGCATGGCTGTGAAGAAACCAAAGAAAAATACATATGAGATCAATAATGTGTAATGAGGACGTTTTAAAGAATATAAAGGGAGCAATTAGGATTTTCAATATCATCTATATGTTGTAGGGATAAAACCCCAGGAACAGCTCTAATAGTACTGAGCAGTCGTCTGTATGTCTCTGAGACACCACCGAGGGTCACAGAAAGTTGATTCAGTTCATGTGGACTCAACGTTTATTGGGAGAAACGTTTCATCATCATCTAAGTGACCTGTTCAGGCTCAACTGACTGCAGGTACCCCCACCCTTATCAACCATTCTGTGGCATAACCACCCAAACCAACGATCAGTTTCATATGCAAATTGCCGTGACTATTAACTAGAGTTACAATGGCCACGTGTACTATCCCAGATAGCATCCGGATGTGGGCCACTTCAGGCCGGATGTGGGCCACTGGTGGCCTTCTTCTGGCCCTGACAAAACGGATGTGAGCCTGAAGTGGCCCACATGTAAAATAGCAAATATGGCCCAAACATGCCAAATCAAATGTGGGCCTTTTCTGGCAAAGATGTGGTGCTCTGGGCAACATGTGATCTGGATGTGACCCTGAAGTGGCCCGTGTGGTAAATGGTGACTATGGCCCAAATATCACAAAACAAATATGGCCACCTTTGGCAAATATGTGGCACATGCAGCATTGCTATGGCTTGGTTCTGGCCCAGATCTGGCCAACAGGAGCAGACCGCCAAAGCGCCATCATTCCACGCGGTATGTGGGCCGGATGAAGTGTCGGGTGTGGGACGGGTCCGGGCCACAGGAAGTTTGCTATGTGGGATGCAATCACAGCATTGTAAGAAGACACAAGATGTACTCTTAGCCCCCCCCCCTTCCATGATGGTCTTTCCCTCTTAATATAGATGGCCTCTTTGACTCTCTGTTCAAACCAGCATTCCTCCCTATCAAGGATGTGCACATCCTCATCCTCGTCCTTGAAATGATTTCCGACATTACTGATAGACAATTCATGATTGTGAAAACGTACGTCCTGGTGTGTCGATATGTTGCATTGTATAAGAAAATGCAAATAGCAATGCTGCCGCAATTTTGGCAATGTTTCAGAGACACATAGAGGTGTCTCCCCAGTGTTGTGGCTGCAAATGGAGTGTAATCCCCACAACACATGCGTCAGAGTTAATGTTTAAAATCAACAGTGCTTCTTCTCTCAGTGAAGCCCACATTGTCTCTAAATCACCGAGTTTCCCCAACCCTGATGTTCAGGTCGGTTCCTCAAAAAATAAATCACCACCAGAACGTTTAAGTTCCAAACCACACACGTGTCTTTTTCTTGCACCACAGCAGCAACCGGATGCAGCGTTCATCCATCTGTGTGGAGCGGGAGGAAGTTGGTCAAAGTATCGTTATTGTTCCCAAGGGAGTAACACTCTTAACGCGCTTTAATTATGGAAACGTTTTATTGTGTCTCTGGCGCCCTCTTGTGGCGTTAGTTGCCGTAATCGCTGTAAACGTCACTCGTTCCTTTTCTCGCGAGCGGTGACGAGGGCGGTGGGCGGAGTCTCCGCTCCGTCCCTTTTGATAGCTGGAGCGTTATAAACCGCTTGAAACCAGGACCCAGCCGTATGAAGCGTCGTATGACCGGATACGTGATGACTTGTGATGAAGGGTAGTTGTTATGACGGCCTGCTGTAATTGTTTTATCGAGATAACTGAATGGTTCTCTAGCTAGCTGCCACGGGCTCTCTAGCTAGCTAGCTAGCTGCCACGGCGGCGGCGGCGGCGGCGTGTAGCTAGCGGCTAACGCTAGCGTTGAATGGAAGTTGCCCTACGTGAACAGGGGCTGGATGGAGCAAGACGCTGACGCCACCCTGCCAACGGCCGGGTATGTTATACTGTCTATCCTGTGCCGATGTATTCGTTGCATTTGAAGTTTATTTTCTATGATGCGTAAAGATGGGTTCTGGTGATAGGGCGTCCGGGTAGCGTAGCGGTCTGTTCCGTTGCCTAGCAACACGGGGCTCGCCGGTTCGAACCCCCGTGTTACCTCCGGCTTGTTCGGGCGTCCCTACAGACGTGTCTGGTCGCTCCGCTAGCGCCTCCTCTGGTCGGTCAGGGCGCCTGTTCGGGGGGGGGGAGGGGATAGCGTGATCCTCCCACGTGCTACGCCCCCCCTGGTGAAACTCCTCGCTGTCAGGTGAAAAGAAGCGGCTGGTGACTCCACATGTATGGGAGGAGGCATGTGGTAGTCTGCAGCCCTCCCCGGATCAGCAGAGGGGATGGAGTAGCGACCCGGACAGATTGGAAAATGGGGTATTTGGCCAAGTACAATTGGGGAGAAAAGGCCCCCCCCCCCCAAAAAAAACAAGATGGGTTGTGGTGACTAGCATCTTGGCCATATGGGAATGTGTATGCGTACGTGTGATACCAAATAATGTGTTGTTAATTTGAAAAATCTATACGGTCATTCTGCGTTGGGCCTTTTCTCGCGGTCAGTGACGAGAGTGGAGCAAGACATTAACACGGTACCAACGGGTCTCTCTTCTTATCGCCACACCTAATAAAGACACGTGCATGATCCCAGACAGCCTGACCAGTCACTTGCTGCTGCTGCTGCTGCTGCTGCACAGCATGCAGACCAGGGACGAGGGGCCTGTGGGAAACAGTGGCCCGTATCTCAGCAAGCCAAGCGGGGAATGTCTCATCGATGTACATCTGGAGAAGACAATGTCCATGTATCTCATCGATCATGGTCAGTGCAGGTACGAAGGCAGGTGAGAAGAGATATGATATGGGTGGGTGAGGGTTGGTGGGTATAGGGGAGACAGACATCTTCACTACACAATCTCATTTTACACACCTCACTTTAATCCACCCACCCCCACCCTGCACCGCTTCAGCAGAAGCTACACACACATGCCCCTTTCCTGCCTGTCATCAAGACATCATTATCCCCTCACCACCACCCCCATAACATGCCTATGCTCTCCTCCCAAAAGAAATTCCTGAGTTCCTCTGTATGTTACCTATCTCCTCCTTCTCTCTTTTTTTTCCCTCCCCGTCTCCAACTATTTTTTCTATTTCTGACATGGGAATCCAGAATGTGTGGGCATTTTTGTGTGTGGGTTTAATGGGTGGAGCTTGCATTTGATGACAGGTTGATGGAGGTTGTCAGGCGTTTTGGGAGGGGTCAGATAAGTTGTGAGGATAACAGCAGCAACCTTTAAATTAATGGTAGAAATGATTCCCTTCATGCATATGATTTGTGAGAATGATAAGAAAATTATTCAATTAAAAATTGCTTAACAAAACAAAACAAAAAAAAACAAAACAAAGGGCATCCAGGTGGTGTAGCGGTCTATTCCGTTGCCTACCAACACGGGGATCGCCGGTTCGAACCCCCATGTTACCTCCGGCTTGGTGGGGCATCCCTACAGGCACAATTGGCCGTGTCTGC
This sequence comes from Lampris incognitus, assembly GCF_029633865.1. Lineage (NCBI taxonomy): Eukaryota > Metazoa > Chordata > Actinopteri > Lampriformes > Lampridae > Lampris > Lampris incognitus. Next base: position 6,488,780 of record NC_079219.1, on the reverse strand, counting down.
GGGTGGGAAGCTGGATGTGGGTACGTGTCCTGGTCTCTGCACTAGTGCCTCCTCTGGTTGGCCGGGGCACCTGTTCGGGGGGGGTACTGGGGGGACGTGCTACGTCCCCCTGGTGAAACCACTCACTGTCAGGTGAAAAGAAGCGGCTAGTGACTCCACATGTATGGGAGGAGGCATGTGGTAGTCTGCAGCCCTCCCCGGATTAGCAGAAGGGGTGGAGCAGTGACCGGGATGCCTCGGAAGAGTGGGGTAATTGGCCAAAAATGCAGTTGGGGAGGAAAAGGGGGGGAGGAAAAAAAATCCAATAATAAAAAAAAGTCTCAAAACTGTTTGTCACTGTGTGTTTAAATGTTAAAATCATTTGGATGGAAAGCAGCGGTAGCTTTCCTCGGTTGTGTGAAGATCCCAGATTTGTCCACATTTCTCGCAGCGCAAGAAAAGAGCTGAAAAGAAAGTGGTAACCTGCCCTAAGATAACTTGTGCTGAAGAGGTCACTTAGACGAGTGATGGAACGTATCTGTCAATAAGCGTCGTGTCCGGATGAGCTGATTCCAGCTTCTTTGCAGATAACTTGTAGTTGTGTTTAAGGACAGAGTGTCTTTGGGCCACTTGTAGATTTGTTTTGGTTTATTCGGTCTTGCAATGAAGCTCAACATCACAGCAAATGTGCTATTTAGGCGGGAACATATAGTTATCCTTTCCTTAATGAGCAACTCTCCTCGTTCAGGAATCTTTATTTCTGTTGCCAGTTAATGACTAAGATCTCTGTTTTAATCAGGCAAACAAAAGTGCAGGGAGAAGAACATATGAATAGATAGACTTGCAGAGCCTGCTCTCATTTGCTCCCATGTTAAAGTGAAATCTCAGCTGTGAAACAGAACTGTAGCAGTGTCCTTCACTAGCTCAGTCTGGGCTCAGTATGGATGGTATGGAACATTCCTTACTGGACCAGGAAAAGTCATTCAAGATATTGGCACGGAGTCAGATGAGCTCTCTTTGATGGTCTGAAGAATGTAATGAGAGGGAACATCTGACTGTATTTGACTATATTCAACATCACTGAGCTAGCAGGTGATTCCTCGATGACAGACGATCAGTTTTGCAGATTTCTTAAAGCCCCTGATCGCTTGTGACTGACAGGTATGCTACTGTAATGTAATCAGATGCCGCAGAGGATCAGATGTCAGCTGGGGGTCCTCAGCAGTTTTTGAGGGCTGCCGTTGGTCGATTCCTCAGGGGAGGTCCATCCCAGTGTGGCGCCATGATGATGGGCCTTCCCTGGCCCTGCCAGCCAGACTGGGGTTAAATTAGGAACAGCTAACCCCAGAACCGTGGGCGAAACGTGGGTGAGGTCAAAACGCTCTGGTCTGGCTTTGATGGTGGTGGAGTCTGGAGAGCGCAGTAGACATTTTTACTCCGGAGCTTGAAAAACCTTGTCGGAAGGAGGGATCAAGTGCTGCTGATTACTTGAGCTTTTCCCATGGGGTGCTCCAACTTGGATGCAAGGCTAACCTATGTGCATGTGGCAGCCACACAGATATGCACATTAAGAGAGACGCATACGCAGACATAGAAGCACATGTTCTGTGCAATCTGTTCACTATCTTTTCCTTCTGTTCCCTCCCTAACCTCCCCTCTACTTCGGCTCTGTGGGAAGATGTGTTAACCCGTCCCTCGCAGATAAACAGTTGATAATTAGAGTGGGAGAGATGGCGACGCGGAGAGCAGACGACAGATTACTCTCAGATCCTCCTGTCTCTCCCCTGGGTCTGTTTGAGCTGTACAGTCAGATGGTCCTACTGCTTTTTTCCACTTATGGCCCCATGGTTACTCTCCTAAGCCTGGGCTCTGTGGGCTCTGTATGAGACTGAGCCCAGCAGAGTCTCTCTGCTTTCAAGATTTAACTCATGTTCACATACCCTTTTGTTGGGCAGTTGGTTGAGGTCATTCTGTGTAGTTGCAGGTTTGAGTCCAAGTACTGACAGTACCCTATACTATGCTGAACATGGAGCTGCCAGGGAAGAGGAGAAGAGGAAGGCCAAAGAGGAGGTTTATGGATGTGGTGAGGGAGGACATGCAGGTGGCTGGTGTGACAGAGGAAGATGCAGAGGACAGGAAGAGATGGAAACGGATGATCCGCTGTGGCGCCCCCTAATGGGAACAGCCAGAAGGAGTAGTAGTAGTAGTAGTAGTAGTACTGACAGTACCCTACACTAGCGGTGTAAATCACAAGTTTCATCGCGATACAATATTATATATTGATTCTTTGGACAACGATACGATATTTGCTGATATCACAGTCTGCATGATATGATTTCGATTCGATTCGATTCAGGGGCCTGCGGTCTATATGAGACGATATCTTGTGCCCATTTAACACAACCAGTCACCTTTATATCAGCTAACCCCCCCCCCCCAAAAAAAAACAACTAAGATAAAATATGATTTGACAACTTTATTACTGAGCTCTTCCAGACGTTTAAATTAAAAATAGTCTATTCTTTTTAATAAAAAGAATAAAAATTGACCTGTTATTCACTATGAAGTGCCACATTTCTCATGTTGAAGTGCAAATGTTTTTTATCAGTAAACTTAAAGAGCTGTTGAAGACCTTTCAGTTATGAACACAAACCATACACACCTATGCTTCATCACCTTGGATTTACAAGGTTCTGTCTGTGTGCTGAGTGGTTTAGAGATGTCGAGCCTGGAAATGTTCAAGTCCTAGATGTATCTTAACGATAATGGTATGGAGCGATGTTTTTACTTTGCGTCGATGATGTATTGGCCCGTTACTCACTGAATCAATACATCGGTCCAGATGGATGGATGGTTACACCCCTAAACAATACTGCCAGTCGCTAAGCAACCTGACCCCTATGTGGAAGCTGGTATGGATGAGTAATAATAATAATAAGCATAATAAACTTTATTTACATCACACTTTCTAAACAGGAGTTATAAAGCACTTTACATAAAAAGTATTTACAAAGTAAAATGAAGTAAGTGGGATCAGGTGTCACCAAAATTCAAAAGTGCACCATGCAAATGAAGACGAGTACCAGGGAGCTTAGGCTAGCATTAGCTTGCAGAAATTGTTGTGGTAAATGTAAATAATTAGCTGCTTGCAAACTGTCCATGTGGTTTTACTTGTCCTCGTGAGAGTTGGCTCAAGTGTCTCGGCACATGGTTTCTCTTACCATTGCCTTGCCGATAACTCCTTGCTCTTTCTTTCTTTTTTTTTTGCAAGAAGACACTGGGATGTCTGCACAGGTTACTGTTCACATCGCTGAAATATGTGTGAGGATGAGGGAGCGGCACCTCCAGCTAAACTCGTCCAAAACCAAGTTGGCGGTCAGTTCTGCCAAATCCCCCTGCCTCCACGGAGATATCAGTCAGGCTTAGTATGGGAACAGTCATAGCTTCCAGAGCCACAACAAAATGTAGGGTGATGGTTGATAACCAGCTCTTGTTTTACAGACCACACTTTGGTTGTCTCACAGTCCTGCTGCTTTGCTCTGTATGACATTCAAAAGATGTGACTGAACCTGTGCAGACTATGCAGCTCCTGCTCCAGACTCTGATCACCTCTGTTAGAACTGCAGTGCACTTCTCACTGGTCTTTCAGCCCCTGAAATCCAGCGGCTACAAAGAATCCAGAATGATGGACCACATTTAGTTTTTGATCTGCCTCGATGTGCACGTCCCACCTCCCTCTGTATCCATATACTGGCTCCCTGTTGTTGCACGCATGAAGTTCAAAACCTTGCTACTGGCTTTCCAGGTAGTTCAAGCAATTGTGCTGACTTACCTGCAGACCGATATCAACATGCACACTCCTGGTTTTCCTCTTTGTTTTGTTCTGAAAGGCTACCGTCTGTGTCCGCTTCATAAAGGCTTAACTCGAGGTCCAGACTTTCCTCTCACCTGCCCCCAAAATGGTGGAACGAACTCCCGACTTCCATCAGAGCTACATACTCGCTTACGCCCTTTCAGAAAAGCCTCAAAACTTACCTCTTCCAGGCAGACCTTAATCCTCAAATGGTCTCTAAACCAGACTGTTAGACAGATTTATGGCCGTGTTCAGCTAAATTGTAATTCGAATCCCCTACTACTATTACGGGCATCACTGTTGGTGACCTACCTATTGTGCACTTACACTACTTGCTCTTAACATGATATGCACTCTTTGCTATCCTTTGTCTGTAATACTGTTTTTTTTCTAATGTTTAGATAATTTGTCATTTTAATCTCTTATTACTTGTGTCGCTATTGGTGATCTATATATTGCAACTTACATTACTTGCCCTTGACATGACATGCACTCATGGTGGTATGACTGCTATGATATTACTATTAAGATGCCTATAGGTTGATACACAAATATATCTTCTAATTTAGCGTCCGCTAAATAAGTAAATGCAAATTGTTATACTAAACTATACATATTTGTGCTATGAATAGGCACCCATATCAAAAGACTAGGAGGGGGACTCTATTAAGACTCTATCAAGATAAATATGGCAGCAACTGTATGGTTTTGAGGACTTTACCATCACTTGAGACTTGTGTGAGCAGGAGGAGAGGCTGAGGGAGACTATTTGGAGCCGTAGATGATTCATCTTTTTAAACATACATTTTCCAAAACAAATTAAACTGTGTGCCGAACACATCAAAGCTTTGGTCTAGCGAGGAAACGGCCCCGTCATTGGTTGTAACCAGGTCATATTGTGAACATATGGTCCTGAGAGACATTTTTTTCTTCCCCATTTGTCGAAAACATCAAGAACTGCAAGTGAAAGAGTGTAAACGGAAACTGCAGGGGTGCAGTAAAGTGACCAATAATGTGATTTTATTGAGGCGACTGCGAACTTGGTGCCCTCGTAGGAGTTTGGTTTCAGGCCTAGAGAAGTGCAGATGAACGTTTTTCAGGACACATATGAGGAGCGATAGCCAGCTGTCAACCTGATGTTTTCTTGTTCCCGCATGACTGGAAATAGATCAGAACATATGATTAGGCTACACTCTCCCAACCCAATGATGACAAGGCTCGCATAGCAAAGAGCATGACGCGGGATCGTATTTCGAAGAGAAGAGGTGAAATGGAGTCATGATTTATCTTGATACAAAATAGAAATCCCGACTTGTGTGCCATAAAGAAACGTGATTTTAAGAATGAGAGAAAATTATTTTCCTCAAATAATTTTAAGAAATTTAAGGAAGTAAATGTGCTGCTATTATTAGCATTACCTCAGCTGAGAATTTCCACACATCTCCAGCAATCATCATCTTGTATTCAGAAAAAAACTTTTATCAGCAGGACTATGCATTAAGTTCTAGTTTTAGTTTTATTTGCATACATCAAAATTGGACAAAAAAAAAACCAAGTTGCGTCAAGAGATAATAAAATGCATTTATGCTGTATAACACAGTAAATCCAAACTATACAGGAATATGCTCTTTACAGAATCTGCACTCATTTTAGGTTAAATGGAGGCGGAGCTGGAGGTGGCAGAGTTGAAGATGCTAAGATTTTCATTGGGAGTGACGAAGGACAGGATTACGAACGTGTGTATTAGAGGGACAGCTCAGGTTGGATGGTTTGGAGACAAAGCAAGAGAGGCAAGATTGAGATGGTTTGGACTTATGTGGAGGAGAGATACTGGGTATATGATGCTTGGCAGCATGGCTGCCCAGTGGTTAGCGCTGTAGCCTCACAACAAGAAGGTCCTGGGTTCGAACTCCGGGGTTGTCCAGCCTTGGGGGTCATCCCAGGTCGTTGTTTGTGTGGAGTTTGCATGTTCTCCCGTGTCTGCGGTGGATTTTCTCCGGGTGCTCCAGTTTCCCCCACCATCAAAAGAAACATGCATGTTAGGGTTTATACTCCTGTCTGTGCCCCTGACCAAGGCAATGGGAAAAGACCTGGAGTTGGTCCCCGGGTGCAGCATGAAGGTGGCAGCCCATTGCTCCCAGCTACACTGATCACAGCTAGGATGGGTTCATTTGCAGTAACTGAATTTCCCCAAGGGGATTAATAAAGAAACTTAATCTATATTGGGAGAAGGATGCTGAATATGGAGCTGCCAGAGAAGAGGAAAAGAGGAAGGCCAAAGAGGAGGTTTATGGATGTGGTGAGGGAGGACATGCAGGTGGCTGGTGTGACAGAGGAAGATGCAGAGGACAGGAAGAGATGGGAACAGATGATCCACTATGGCGACCCCTAACAGGAGCAGCCGAAACTAGTAGTAGTAGTAGTAGTAGTAGTAGTAGTAGTAGTTTTTTACAGGTGCAAAGTGCCTGTAGTGAGCCAGTTTATAGATAGGTAAGACTTGAATACATTATCTTGCTGCAGGATGTTTTGATAGTTAGGCTGCATGCAGGATTCATCCTGGGCTCCAGGTTTGGGGAACAACAAATGATCTAACGCTAGCTTATTTGTCCAACTGAGCAGGACAGGGCGGGAAATCAATAGCCGACCGACCCTAAAAGCATGTTAAAACAAACGCAATACTTTGTTTACAACTACTATTTGACTTGGGTCTGTTGAGCTCTTGACCTCTCAGCCTCCTGTCCAGCTGGCCAGTGGGACAGTCACAAACGTAGGTCATTATTTGCCTTACTTATGTCTTCTGTCAGGAGAACATGTCATGTGGTATTAACATTACAGTACAATGATGTCAGCTTTGAAGGTGATGATGGAGGTATTAATTTATAATCAGGCATTAGTCGACTAATCCCATAACATAAATTAAAACCCCTTCGGTGGTATTAAGTTACAGAGTGAACACCCCTGCAATAACACACAATTTGTCATTATCTAGTTGTATTTATGTGGTGTGTTTGATGATGGGATAAACTGTTGGCACAGTAATTTGCCACTTTGACTCTTGAGACTCTGCAGCTGCTGCTAATGACATTAGCAGATTCTCACAGTTGTGTTTTAGTCTCTCGAGTTAGTGAGTACTACAGGAACAGACATTGTGTTGAGGAAGCTTGTAAAACCCACCCTTTAAAAAAACAAAAGAAAAAAAGAAAGACGACTTTCCATCAGCTACCAATTCAACACAGCATTGTCACTGTCATTCAAGTTGCAGTTTCGGGTCAGCCCAACTGCATTTGATCCCTGCCCCTTGCACGAGAACGGGGGTCAGTTGGCCTTACTGAATGCTGGCAGGAAAGAAGAAAACACAACTTGTGTGCTGCGCCTGTAGGTTTCTGCTGGGGCTTAACCAGAGCCCCCTGTAGTCATCCTGACACCGTTGTCTTTCCCGGTGTCAAGATCGGTTATTTGAAGAGGGTCTATGGCTGCTGCTCAGATTTCGCACAGGACCGAGGCAAAGACCCCTGATACCAGCTCCCACCCACCCCCATCCCTTCACCCCCCCCCCCAACAGCCTCCTGGGATACAGAGGTCACGCATGAGAGAGGGGAGTGAAAAGGACCAGTCCCCCTGATTTATGACCTGCTGCAGCTATTGGATCCCCCGTGTTGTGAAACGGGTTTTTTTTTCGTCAGGGGACACACACCAAAGCAGACCCCCCCCCCCCCCGAAACGTCTCCTGCCCTCTTGGGTTTCAACAATCCACTTGGAGACGTCTGGAGTCGGGAGTAGAGGCACAGTAGCGAATGGGTGAAAGGGTTACCGGACATCAAAGAATCTGGATACAACGTTTATAAACATTGTATCCAGATGAACTGATTCCTGATTATGGAAAATATTGCGATAATCAAAAGGGATTTTACACAAGATCAACATATCATAATTATACTAAAATTACTTTCCATCATATACATCAGCCTGCATGTTATGAGACATTTTAGGTAATACATTCTTATCATTAAACAACAAAAAATACGACAGTGTCTGAAGTCCATCCTGATGCTATACCACTGAATGGCAAACGATAGAATTGAACTATTGGCTGGCCCTATTACACAGTAACATCCTATGTATTACACAGTAACATCATATATGTAATGCACAGTAACATCATATATATTACACAGTAACATCATATATATTACACAGTAACATCATATATATATTACACAGTAACTTCATATATGTATTACACAGTAACATCATATATGTAATGCACAGTAACATCATATATATTACACAGTAACATCATATATATTACACAGTAACATCATATATATATTACACAGTAACATCATATATTACACAGTAAAATATATATTACACAGTAACATCATATATGTTTGACTGTTGCTCTGGTTAGATGGCACGGTGGCGCAGTGGTTAGTGCAGTCGCCTCACAGCAAGAAGGTTCTGGGTTCAACCTCCAGGGTAGTCCAACCTTGGGGGTCGTCCCGGGTCGTCCTCTGTGGAGTTTGCATGTTCTCCCCGTGTCTGTGTGGGTTTCCTCTGGGGGCTCCGGTTTCCTCCCACAGTCCAAAGACATGTAGGTCAGGTGAATCGGCCGTACTAAATTGTCCCTAGGTATGAATGTGTGTGTGTGTGTGGGGGGGGGGGGGGGGGCCCTGTGTGATGGCCTGGCGGCCTGTCCAGGGTGTCTCCCCGCCTGCCGCCCAGTGACTACTAGGATAGGCTCCAGCATCCCCGCAACCCTGAGAGCAGGATAAGCAGTTCAGATAATGGATGGATGGATGGATGCTCTGGTTAGAACTGCAACCCCAGATGTAACCCATGTGTTGGGATTTGGAACAGCATTATGCAAGTGATTTGAGTCTATCAAATTACTGCCGCATCGCACAATTTGTGTCATACTGCAAAGTTTATTGGCGGAGATGTTATTTTTGGACTGTCAAATTCAAGTCAGTTATTCCCTGTTCTATCAAACTGCATGCTCATGCGTTGTTGACCTTTCTGGTCCTCTGGTCCTCTCAGTCTTGTAACTTGCTCTGTTCCTCCCTTCAGTTGCTGCACACCGTGGTGCTAACCACCACCTAGCCCGCGTGCCTGAACATAGTATACAACCCATAATCCTCCCACAACTTTCTTGATGCTTCAAGCACATTCCTTCTGAAAATGGTGCTACATTATCATGTGATCCCCCGTGTGTGTGTGTGTGTGTGTGTGTGTGTGTGTGTGTGTGTGTGTGTGTGTGTGTGTGTGTGTGTGTGTGTGTGTGTGTGTGTGTGTGTGTGTGTGTGTGTGTCTGTATCTGGGATGGGGTGTGCAACCATTCTCTCTGAGTCATGAATTGAGTTTCTCTCAAGCGTGGACGACCACAGTCTGTTGAAACTGCTGGCCCAGAAGAACTAGGCCAGATTTGACACACTTCACAACCCAAGCTAACTCCCGACACACATTGCTCTCAGCACAAAAAAAAGCTTTAAACACATAATTTTTTCATGGCCACCAAGACATAAAATGATGGTAAACGCCGCCAAGCAGTGTCATCATCACCTAACAATTCCATCAAGTCATGTCTTTTCCATCCTAGGACGGGCTCGTGATGTACCTGTCTACATAATCTGAGGCTAGCAGTGTGTGGCTGTGACAGTGGTTGTTATCGTTCAAACCCTGAGTCGGTTCACATCTTCCAGCGAAATGGGGATCAGATTTCTGCCTGATTTCCATCTCTATAAATAGGTTAGCAATGCTCGTCTCCCGGCGAAAACACAGCCCTGAGATTTATGGAGCACACCGAGCACAATAAATCTGGAGCACAACTCAGGTTTGCTGAACTATGCACAGATTAATCATCCAAGGTTTCTGGTCTGTCTGTCTGGAGAGGTTCAGGAGCTCAGGTTTTTATTTAACGATGTAATACCTGATTATCTGATGTTAAAAAGGCCTACGTTTTGATAACTTTTCAGATGTAATGGTGGACAGGTCAAATCTGCCACAAAAGGAAACGAAGGAGAAGAACAAGAAGATGGAAAAATGAAGTCTACAATGCAAGGCCATCCAGCGTTTAATTAGGTTTGATTGGTCGGGGTAGCATAGTGGTCTATTCCGCTGCCTACCAACACAGGGATCCTGGTTCGAATCCCCGTGTTGCCTCTGGCTTGGTCGGGCGTCCCTACAGATACAATTGGCCTTGTCTGCGGGTTGGAAGCTGGATGTGGGTATGTGTCCTAGTTGCTGCACTAGCGCCTCCTCTGGTCGGCCAGGGTGCTTGTTAGGGGGGGAGGGGGTACTGAGGGGAATAGTGTGATCCTCCCACACGCTACGTCCCCCTGACGAAACTCCCCAGATAGCAAAATTGCTGTGGCCCGGACCCGTCCCACACCCGTCCCACACCCGACACTTCATCCGGCCCACATACCGCGTGGAATGATGGCACTTGGGCGGTCCGCTCCTGTTTGCCAGATCTGGGCCAGAACCAAGCCATAGCAATGCTGCATGTGCCACATATTTGCCAAAGGTGGCCATATTTGTTTTGTGATATTTGGGCCATATTCACCATTTAC
>NC_079219.1:6463376-6475876 GCF_029633865.1 Lampris incognitus | reverse complement strand
GTGTTTGACAACAGCAAGAGGCAGAAGAAATGGGATGGTCACAAATAGTTTTTCTTTTATTTGCTGTGCAGGTCATACACAAAGCTCTCTGGAGTAAAAACTAAACCTCTCATATGTGGAAAATATAACAGAGTGATAATTTACAGAGCCACTTTGTAAACATGCAGTAGATGCTTTAAAGAGGTTTGAAGAGGGATCTTGTGCTACACACAGGGAGGATAATAATATTAATAATAATAACAACAGTATACCAAGACTGCAAAACATTGTGTCAGATGAATGTCACGTATGAAAATCATATGCCATCAGGTCCAGTACGACTCAGCCAGAGATGCCCCTCAGCCGGGGTCACTGGGGGAGGCTCACCTCCACATACCACAACCCCCCCCAGGTCACGTTTCAGTGGCATCCTCTGAGCCGAGCGATGGAAATGACCTTTCACTGAGATAGAGGAGGAATCACTCAAGGGTTGATGAAGTGAGGTAGGATTTGTGGTTATCAGAGTGAAATAGGCCCCCCCTGCCCCCCCCCCACACACACAAAAAACCCAGATGATCACCAGCCACAGTGTGTGTGTGCAAGGGCGTAGGAACCGGGGGGGGGAGGACAAGTCCCCCTCAATGTGGGGGGGGGGGAGTTTCCCCCAATAAACAAGAACGTCCACTACCAGATATGTTTATAAATATCTATAATGTTGGACATGTACTGCCTGTGTGTGCCAGCACTCATGTCATTCCCATCCCACAATATGGAATAGTCAGTGATGTACACATGTCTAGCCTTTACGTTTTTGTCTCAAATAGCTTAAAAATGGTTAATTTAGCTGCTGAAATTAAAATAATAATAATAATCTTCCTTATCATATGGCCATGAAACGTGTTTTTCTTTGCTGAAAACTGTTGTAAAATGGCAGTTTAAAACTGTTTTAAAATAAAAAAAGCCCCCGTACCCCCCTAATGGGTTTTGTCCCCCCCAATATAAAACTCTGTCCTACGCCCTTGGGGGTGTGTGTGTGTGTGTGGGAGCCGAAGTCCATGGGGGGATGGAGCTCTATAAACTACTAGGCTGATGTGCTCTGAGTGCTGTGGTCCTGTGAACAGAGGTGAATATTTGAGATTTTACAAAGGTCAGCATGTGGCTGCAGATGTCAGTCAAGCCGCGGTATCACCGCACAGCTTCGCTCACAACCCACCTCCACCCATCATCCACCCATTATCCCAACCGCTGAGCCTGCTCTCAGGGTCGCTGGAGCCTATCCCAGCAGTCATGGGACGGCAGTGGGGAGACACCCTGGACAGGCCGCCAGGCCATCACTCAGGGCCCACACACACACACACAGTTTAGTACGGCCGAGTCACCTGACCTACATGTCTTTGGACTGTGGGAGGAAACCCACACAGACACGGGGAGAACACGCAAACTCCACACAGAGGACGACCCGGGACGACCCCTCAAGGTTGGACTACCCCGGGGCTCGAACCCAGAACCTTCTTGCTGTGAGGCGACCGTGCTAACCACCGTGCCGCCTGACCCAATTCCATGTGACGTAAATCTCCACTTTAATGGCCTTGGCTTGTGTTTTGGAGAGTCCGGTTTGCAGCTGTGCTGCTAAGGGGTGTACCAGCAGTGGCCCAGGTGGGTCCCTGCTGACACCACAGCTTAGACCGCCGTGGTCTCTGCACAGACGCTTCAGTGTTGATCAGAATGGGCTCTGAAAGTCAATATCAACGTGTCACCGATGCCAGCTGGTTAGCGGTCAGTGATACGAAACCGCCACGAGAGGGTCGTGGTCACCTCCTCAAAACTTCAGCATCCAAGTACTCGTGAGAGTACTCCTCAGTGTTTTATTTCTTCTTTACTTATTTAGACGAGATGAGTACAAGCCTTATTTTTATCCCGTTCACTTTTTGCTCTCTTTCTGTCCAGTTCAGTGCATTAACAACCCCACAGGGGCGCCTCTCGTGTTTGTTCCAACGCCTGCGTTAAGGGGGGGGGGCAACAGACAACCTAAACTGGGACAGTTCAGAATGAGGTACTCACGGTTCACTTCACATACAACACTTTCCCAGTTTAGAAAAAAAAAAAAAGCTTAGTGGTTTTCCATCTTAAATGATTTATCTGGGGAGCGTGTCGGGTGTGTTTGGTGTCAAGAGCGCGAGCACGGCGTCCACTGCGCCACAACAAATATACACAAAGATATTTATGTGCCTTGTGGGAACAGGATAGGTCATATAGGGGTTGATTTTAGTCCAGTTCAGAATCCAGTTCTGTCGATGCCGGGGTCTAAATAAGGGCCACACATGGGAAGGGGTGCACATTTCGACTTCACTGTGTTGTTTTATGGGGGCAGGTGACTCCGCTTGGCGGTGAGATGGTGCCGTACCGACACAGTATTTCCACGGAGTCTGACTAAATACATATTGGGGATGCTCACATCACATACCAATCAAGGAATGCTTTTTCCTTCTTTTTTTTTGGATTTTCCCCCTTTTTCTCCCGAATTGTATCTAGTCAATTACCCCACTCTTCCAAGCCGTCCCGGTCTCTGCCCCACCCCCTCTGCCGATCCGGGGAGGGCTGCAGACTACCACATGCTTCCTCCCATACATGTGGAGTCACCAGCCGCTTCTTTTCACCTGACAGTGAGGAGTTTCACCAGGGGGACGTAGCGCATGGGAGGATCATGCTATTCCCCCCAGTTCCCCCTCCCCCCTGAACAGGCGCCCCGACCGACCAGAGGAGGCGCTAGTGCAGCGACCAGGACATATACCCACATCCGGCTTCCCACCCGCAGACACGGCCAATTGTGACTGTAGGGACGTCCGACCAAGCTGGAGGTAACACGGGGATTCGAACCGAAGATCCCCGTGTTGGTAGGCAACGGAATAGACCGCTACGCCACCTGGACGCCCCCGATATGATTATAATTTGATTATTTCGTTAAAAAGAATAAATGAATGGAAACCATTAAAGTTGTGATCCAGGCTATTTTTTCTTAATGCACAAACATTGTCAAGCAAGGTTTGTTCAAAATGGCTTGGTTTTACTGACTTTAATGTATTTGGAGTGTGCATTGTGCAGTTGTGTTATGGAGTAAAGTCAGCAGAAACTCAATATTGAATGACTGAAATCAAATCAGGACAAAAAAACGCTTGATTGGGACATTCCTAATAAATATAACATAGAATTCTGGCAGGAAATGTAAGGCTTCAGTAAAAAATGCAGTCTCAGTCTTATTCAGGGGACTAAACCGTGGACTCTTTGGGCCCCTCGCGGGCAGCGTTCTTACAGCCGTAAAGCCACTTAATGACGCGGGCATTTCTCTCAATGATCGACACGCCGGATGGAAGCTGTTCTGTCAGCTCCTCCTGGAACAGCCCCTCGCCCGAGTGGCGGGAGAACTCGCTGGGCTCTGAGCCACCGCCACCTCCCCCGCCAACACTGCGAAGTGCCAGTGAAAGTGTGTCAATGGAACTGGCCCCACCCAGGAAATTCTCACGGCCCAGCCGTTCAATCATATCCATGTCCAACCCGCAATAGTCAAAGAAATGCTCCTGCTCGGACAGCGCCACTGAGCAGCGCAGACGCAGTTCTGACTTGGAGCGTTGCAGTTCCCCAAATCGCCTCCTGGGTGATGGTGGGGGTGATGCTCGCCTCCAGGGGTCATTCTCATCATCATTGTCACTCAGGAAGTTAGTGACACTGTTGCTACCTGCGTTGCTGATGCTGTTTGTAAATCCATGCTTTGTGTCCAGGGTAGAGTTAAGCCCAGGGCTGGAGATAGATCCTGGAGAACGTTCGTGGTCGGTCTTACTGGACCTCCTGCTCCCTGCTCCTCCATCCGTGGTGTCTTTGTCATTGGTCCAGGACATGCGGGAGTCTCCGTCCCGAGAAGGAGCCTTTTCCTCACTGATGACCATCTTCTGGGTCCCTCCCTCACCTCCACCACTTTTCTCCCTCATGGAGTACTGGAAGAGACGGCGGACGAAACTATAACCCTTCACCTCCATGTTGTTGTTCTCTGTGCCTGTTGCTCCATTTGGGCTTTTGCACTCTTTTTTCTGCCGGTAGATGACCAGGGAGTCTGGTCGCAGCATGCGCTTGCCCGTGCTCCTCCTCAGTATGGGGGCACTGTGCGGTGCTACCAGAGGGGCAACAGTAGGAGTCTTGGGGCTTGCAGGTGTCATGTTGTTAAAATTACTCCTGTTATTTGCCTCAACATCCAAGTTGGTGCCTAGGTTCTCCTTTCTCGAGTCGTCATTTTCGTTCTCATCTCGTGATTTAAGTGCGCCGGTGAGTATGGAGGCTGGAGTGTTGGATGACCGGCGTGGGGGCAACTGGGGGGTTGTTGTGCTGGGTATGGTAAGAGGTCGTCGGGGTGGTGGTGGAGGTGTTGCACAGGGTACCAGTACGGGTTCCTGTTTGTTATTAATGACCTGTTGGCTCTTCACATATTTGGCTTTGTCTGCCTCCAGCCTCTCTACCGCGCTTGTTGCGCGACCGTGGCCACCTCCATCTATCTGCCTGCGAAGGTAATCTGGACCCTTGTTGAGGAGCCTCAGAGGAGAGGGGGATCCGATGGGTGTCAGAGGCTTCATATTGCTTCACCTGGTTGGGCAAAGACATCAAAACTGCAGCCTTCAAATTTGAGCTAGCTCCTTCAACGAAAGGCGCCCTCCTGGGGTCTGGTGTTGGTCCTTTAAGTTTTCTCAAAACAAGCGGCAGCTTTTGAGTGAGTTTTTAACTAGAAATAAAATGGAGTGGCTTCCATTTTTTTCTCACAGCTCTCGATTCTCCCTGGAGAGGTAATAGGTAGGTAGAGATTCCAAAGACCACAGGGGCAGAATTTACTGTAAAGTTTTCTATAGATAGCTTATGTTCTCTTTGTTGGGCAGTGTCAGAGCCCAGACACATTGCTATCTCAATCCAGTGTTTACTTAGGCATCTGGACAGAGGGGCAGGGCACAGGGAAATCCTTTTTCCGTCAGCCAAGAGCACTCCAAAATGAGATGCTGCCTGCCCACAGCGCAGCAAAAATAGCAGGCTGCACGTTGAAAAGGTTACTTCTTCCTCCTCCCTCCCTTTTCTTCTTTTCTCTCTCTCCCCCAACACCACCCTATTCTGTTGATTTTTCAGCAACGTCTGCCTTGGGAAATGAGATATAATGGCCTCAAATATTTGCTTAGTGCAGGCCGCCAGAGGGACGCCAAGTCGAGAGTCTTATTGTCCGGCACCCATCGTGTTTGAGGTGACCTGAGTGTGGCTGGCACCAAGGCACTTGATACATTGATGGACAGAAGGGAAGGTGGAGATCTTGTCCTTGTCCTCACCTCGCCTGCTCTCAGGAAACCTTGGGAGACAACAGAGAAAGAGAAAGAGTGGTTTTAGTTAGTGCTGCTGTTCCCCGAGGCGGGCAGAAGAGACCAGATGACAGAGAGGACAGTGGTCCCCAAAGCACAGTCAGGCCATGTTTACCTAAAGCTGACTGCCATTCCATATGTGGGAATAAGACTGTATAATAAGAATATATCCGTTGTTTTCAAACCATGAGTGCAGACTTGTAAGTGGATCGCAGTAAGGGGCCAGGTGGGTTGCAGGATGTCCACAATAAATACATTTTGGTTGGAGACAGAGGAATAAAAGGCGCATTCCTTCCTCCTTTTTTTTGTGATCAAGCATCTGTTTTTTATTTACATAAAATCCTACATAAATCTTAACAGTGTAGTGAAATTTTGACTTCTTCAATATTACACTTTAACTACAACGGTAGACAATTAGTTACAGTCATAGTTTTATTGGACTTGCAGTGGTCTACTGTCTGTCTTTACAGAGTTTTTGGACCTCATTGGTCTTGAATTGGACTCGGCACCATAATGTTTCTGACTTGACTTGGACTCGATAAGCTTTGGTCTCAGACTTGACTCAGCTTTATCCCCCTGAAGACTTGATCTGGATTTGGTCTCAACTTGGGTGGTCTTGACTACAAGGCCGTTGCAGAACTACTAAATATAAAATGTACGTTGCATTAAAACGTTTACCTGGCATTGTGATCTAGTGCAGCAAACAATGAGAGAACAGCTAAGGGTTAAATGCAGTGGCGGCTGGTGCTAAAAATGTTTGGGGGGGGGGCGCAATCTACCTTGGCACAGCACACCTGACAGCTGCTTTAACTTGCCCACATTCACAGAGTTATTAAGAAGGACAATGTAGCCTGTAGATTTTATCAGGGTTCGTAGATGGTGGATGATTGACAGGCGAAACAAAGCGTGGTGGTGGGTGTGAACATGATTGACAGCCACGAGAATTGTCCAATCACATTAGATCAAAAACCATTAAAACAATACCAATTCACTGCCAATAAAAGTGGGGGTGTCTGGGGCGAACAGAACTGCGCCCCCTGGAAAATCTGAAGAAACCAATCAGACAGCAGCCTCAGGTCACCTGCTCGCCACAAGTCTGAGGGCTTACGTAAGGTATGGTTTGGGCGGTGCCCCTCACCCAGGAAGTATATGTATTCAGACAGGAAGTATATTTATTCAGGCAGGAACCAACCAAATACCATTTGAGCCAATATTTAATGCTGCTGACAGGCGCTCACAGACTGACAACACTTTTATTTCATAGTTATTTGCATTATACAACTACATTATATTTAACATGTTTAAGTAGATTTTCATCTCTTGCTATCTGAAGGGCGCCCTGTACTGGCCAGCTGCCGCTGGTTAAACGTCTGCTTTGGGACGTGTTTGCTGATGCATGGACTGAATGTGTGACATTGGCATACCGGGACAATGTCACGATGCCAGGCTGAAGTCAAACCGTGTTTTCTGCCTCGGCACTGAATGCTCGATGTCCAGGGTATTCTCTAAGTGAATGCATTAGGTTTGAGTTCATTAGCATCACTATGGAACTTTCCCTGCATATGCAGCGCTGCATGAATTCCCAACCAGCTGCAGCAAAAGCCAGATTAATCCCATTAATGTTTAAACAACTCCTACCTATTTAAAACGCTTCCAGTAAATCGATACCTCTTGTCACATAACACCGACTCTTTCACAGCCACGGTAAGGTCACAGCTCGCTTCTTAAATTAACAAGCCTCAACAAAAGTTATACGGCACTTTAAACCCTCATTCATGATCGTGTAAAATGCTCACTGACACCGTGTGTTGTCGCACGGAAAGAAACTTCCATATTTTTAGGTGCTTTCAACACGGTGGGATTTGGAGGGAGTGAGAAGGAGGGAGGGAGCGCATGTGCCTCTGGCGATATAAGCTCTATCTGAGGAGGCGCAGCATCTAGAATATTTATAGCTGCAAACCATGCCAGCAGAGTTATCATATGTCTATATGTGCATGTGAGTACCAGTGCCTGCATTGTGTGTATTTGTACACATGCTCTGGTTTGCTTGCACGCCTGTGCCCAAAATGTGCATACGTGTGCGTCAGCAGAACTCCGTGAGGCGTGGCTCAGCAGATCACAGAGGGTTTTAAGCACAGTTGGTTGGTGGAGGATCCGACTTCCTCCAGAATCCTTAGTCTGCTCTCTCTTCGTTACACGCAACAGAGAGGGAGGACGTACGAGGCTGCCGTGTGCAGACGGGGGGGGGGTGTAGACAAAGAGCACGTTTTTAAGACTTAAAGTGGTTAGAAAAGACCTGGACGCACAGGTGGTGGCTGCTTCTCATCCGCGTCCCCCTCAAAATGTACGGAGGGTCCGTTTGGAGAGGAACCCCCTCCCTCTGCTACGCCAGACAGCTGGACAGAGCCATATTGTTGTCCTGACGCTCGCTTCGGGCCTGCTTCAGAATACAGCCAGTGCTATTTTGGCCTCGCCTCCATGTAAGGGAAAACAATGAGCGACCTCCTACGGCAGGAAACGGATCCATGTTTCATCTTTTAGGGAGAACCGGGTGACACCATTAATAGCGGCAGCTGCCTTACACATGCGAGCACTTAACCTACACTTTTTTTTAGCTTTGCTGTTGAAGCATTCCCGCTTTATGGGTTAGCTAACAGTAGACGGTGATAAAGTGGCACATGACAACAGTATTCTGTCAGGCCAGACTTGAGCCTGTGACAATGTAAACAATGCATACTGTCAGAATCATTGCTAGGCAAGTACAACAGCTGTTCAAGAAATGTGACCCTGTTAATTGGTTAATTGGTTATGAAATATGACGAGACGGTCCCTCGATAAAGGATTGACACATTAAGTCGAGCAAAACATAAAATGCCACTCTATTGGTGCAGACCAACCTGATCCCACAGAAACAAGTCACATGACCATGACCTCGTAACACTCGCATCACGTGGTGCCGGCACGTCATGTGTTAAGATGGCGGCACCACGGAAACAGTGCCAACAGAAAGTCAGTTAGGATCCTTTGTCGTGCCGGATACACAAATTCCCTGATTCAGCAACATCATGCAACGAGCGGTGTTTAATATTTTCTAGTTAACAACATTTTATTTTATTGTCGTTTGACTGAATTTATTATAGTGCCTTCGTTACGATTTTTTGTTCTCTAAAAATCCTGACCCAAACCCTGACCCTAACCTCCATCCATCCATTATCTGAACCGCTTATTCTGCGCTCAGGGTCGCGGGGATGTTGGAGCCTATCGCAGCAGTCATTGGGCGGCAGGCGGGAAGACACCCTGGACAGGCTGCCAGGCCATCACAGGGCCAACATACACACACACACACACACACACACATTCCCACCTAGGGACAATGTAGTTCGGCCGAGTCACCTGACCTACATGTCTTTGGACTGTGGGGGGAACCGGAGCCCCCGGAGGAAACCCATACACACGGGGAGAACATGCAAACTCCATACAGAGGACGACCCCCAAAGTTGGACTATCCAAGGGCTCGAACCCAGGACCTTCTTGCTGTGAGGTGACCGAGCTAAGCACTGCGCCACCGTGCTGCCCAACCCTAACCTCATTACATCAAAATGAGTAAAATCACACACAATTCAGTGTTTTTAGGGAACAAAAAAATCGTTGAATCAGGGAATTCATGTGTCCGGCATGACAAAGGATCCTAACTGACTTTCTGTTGGCATTGTTTCTGTGGTGCCGGGCACATCATATTAACACATTACTCGCTGGCACCACATGATGCGAGTGTAAGAGGTCGTGGTCATGTGACGTATTTCTGTGAGATCAGGTTGTGCAGACAGACATGCTGCACTGACAGGATGACAGTATATGTTGTTCGTCCGTCGCAGCGACGAGGACCATCTAGTCATCCTGTAGGGGCCGAATTCTGTGGGTGCGAAGATGGCTGGTTAGTCCAATCTGCGCCCTGAATGTTCTCTGGCAGTGTGGGCATGGGATAGTGGGAGTAGCTGCAGGGTTGCTGGCACGGTCTTTCCTCCCCTGCCTGCGGCTCTCTGCTGCAGCAGTCCTGGGGGCCTCACATGTGTTTGCACCATTTCGGACAGCTGCACGTCACTCTCCTCTGTTCAGAGCTTCTGTTCCCATGTGTTGTAGTTGATGGGGGAGGCCTTTAACAAAACCTTCAAGGTGTCTTTGAAACGCTTGTTTTGGCCACCATGGGAGCGTTTGCCTTGCTTGAGTTCACTATATAACAGTTTCTTTGGGAGCCGGTGGTCTGGCATGAGAACTACGTGGCCCACCCAACAAAGCTGTGATTGCATGAGGATGGTGTGTATACTCTGCAGTCTTGAGCGAGTGAGGACCTCTGTGTCAGGGATCTTGTCATCCCACTTTATGCTAAGAAGTTTTCTGAGGCATGTGGTGTGAAAGTGGTTTAGTGTTTTTGCATGGCGTTTGTAAACTGTCCCTGTTCCGCAGCCGTAAAGCAGTGTGGTGAGAGCTATGGCCCGATACACTTTAATTTTTGTCTCCTGGGTGATGCCTCTCCTGTTCCACACATTCTTGTGGAGTCTGCCAAAAGCAGTACTTGCTTTAGCAAGTCGTGTGGTCATCTCTTCATCAGTGGTGACATATCTGGAGAGAGAACTGCCCAGGTAAGTGAATTTGTCAGCCGCATTTAATCGATACCCATTTATGGTGATGTTGGGTACATTGTTTGGCTTGCCAGGAGCTGGCTGATGAAGTACTTCAGTCTTGTCTATGTTGATGGTGAGGCCGAAGTTGTTGCAAGCCTCTGAGAACTTATTGGTGCTTTGTTGCATGTTGGCTTCGGCTGTAGCGTTGAGGGCGCAGTCATCGGCAAACAGAAGATCGTTGATGGTTGCTGTTTTAACTAAGGTTTTTGCTTTAAGCCACTGAAGGTTGAAGAGAGAGCCATCAAAACGGTAATTGACAGCAATGCCAGCATCCCGCTCTCTGAAGGCATCTGACAGCATGGCTGAGAACGTAAGGCTGAACAGGGTTGGGGCAAGGACACAGCCTTGTTTTACCCCGTTAGAGACAGGGAACAGCTCAGATGACCTCCATTGTCTTGGACTCTGGCTAGCATGCCATCGTGTAGTTGTCGTACGATGGAGATGAACTTTTTTGGACATCCATATTTTGCCATGATTCTCCAAAGGCTGTCTCTGCAGACAGTATCAAAGGCCTTGGTCAGATCGACAAAAGTGGAGTACAGGTCAACATTTTGTTTCTGGCATTTTTCTTGAAGCTGGCGGGCAGCAAACACCATGTCTATGGTCCCGCGTTCTTTCCGGAATCCACACTGACTCTCAGGTAGAAGTCCTCTCTCTCTCTTTCTCGAGGTGTGCGCTGAGGCGATTTAATAAAACTCTTGCAAGCAGCTTGCCGGCAATGGACAGCAGGGAAATTCCACGGTGGTTATCACACGATTGGCGATTTCCCTTGCGCTTATAGAGGTGAATAATTGAGGCATCTTTAAAGTCCTGAGGTACTGTTTCAGTCTGCCATATGAGATGAAACAACTGCTGAAGTTTCTTAGCAATCGCAGGCCCTCCTTCTTTATACATTTCAGCTGGGATGGAGTCTGAGCCAGGCACTTTTCCGCTTGACAACTGACTGATTGCCTTCAACGTCTCTTCCATTGTTGGAAGGGTGTTCAGCATCTCATCAGATGGAATTTGGGGTAGTCGATCTATGGCTTCATAGTTGATGGTAGACAGTATGTACTGACAGTACAACAGTATGACAGGATGACAGTATGTACTGACAGGATGACAGAATGTACTGACAGGATGACAGGATGACAGCATGTACTGACAAGACGACAGTATGACAGCATGTACTGACAGGATGACACTATGACAGTATGTACTGACAGGATGACAGTATGTACTGACAGGATGACAGGATGACAGTATGCACTGACAGGATGACAGTATGTACTGACAGGATGACAGGATGACAGTATGCACTGACAGGATGACAGGATGTACTGACAGGATGACAGTATGTACTGACAGGATGACAGGATGTACTGACAGGATGACAGGATGTACTGACAGGATGACAGGATGTACTGACACTATGACAGTATGTACTGACAGGATGACAGTATGCACTGACAGGATGACAGTATGCACTGACAGGATGACAGTATGTACTGACAGGATGACAGTATGTACTGACAGGATGACAGGATGTACTGACAGGATGACAGTATGTACTGACAGGATGACAGTATGCACTGACAGGATGACAGTATGTACTGACAGGATGACAGTATGTACTGACACTATGACAGTATGTACTGACAGTATGACAGTATGTACTGACAGGATGTACTGACAGTATGACAGGATGACAGTAGACTATGCAGAAAGGTGAATCAGTTCATTGGGACACAGCGTTTAGTGGGAGAGATGTTTCATCATCATTTAAGTGACTTTTTCCAGCCTCCCACTAAATTTTGCATGCAGACGATCTGAGTCAACATTCTGGGATTTCCTGACCTGGGTTACTGAGCGTGCATCAAGAGACGGTAAACTACACCTTCAAAAGACCAGACATGCACTTGTTTCCAGAAAACTCCTACAAGTCGTTTTGGAAACAAGTGGGAGAAGAAGAAAAAAAGGATTTAACAACTGAAATACGCGACTAAGTTACCTGCTAAATTAGCTTGCAAGCTTTTTTATTGCCTTGGTGCACAAATTCAAACTGCACGACCAGTTCTCACACCGACACTGAGACCTAAACCTAAGCGAGCCCCTCATCACGTAGTACTCAGTATCGCAGCAGAACTGGGCATTTCATGTAGTACTGCATATTTCACTGCTGCAGGGATCCCAAGTCAACTGAGTTAAAGTACAAGAAGCGAGACCTAGTGAAGTCTCACTCCCCCTGAGTATGAAGGGGGGGGATTTTAACCCTGTACCCCTTTACTAGACCCGCCATCTCACACAAAACTGCAAATGAGCTAATTACAAGCAACAACACATTAGTGGGAGACTTGACCCGCTCCTTTACAACAGCTCCTCTACCTCTTCAGCCGTAGACCAGCCTCTCAAATGGCCTGCCTTCGTAAACACCCCGTCGCCATAAATTCAGGCAGGAGGGGAGATAGGCTACATTTTC
>NC_079219.1:6456662-6458176 GCF_029633865.1 Lampris incognitus | reverse complement strand
GAGGGCAGTGATAAATCCACAGACACCAAAGTCCACCCCATCCATTGGACCAGTGGCCTTATTGCACCAGAATTTGCCAGCTTGTCTTGTGTATGGACTTCATTGTGTCCAGCCGTCCTGTGCCACACACTCGCTTGTGCACACCACCACCATGATTAGACATTCTCACCGGGCCTGGCCTTGATTTAGAAACGAATGCAGTTGGGATTTTTTTTTTTTACATTTCTGGCAAGTGTCAATCAACTGGTGTATTTTAGAGGAACAGTTCGGAAAAAAATCTAAAGGTTTTTTTGGCATTTTGACATGCAGCAAAGGGCCCGGGCCGGATTCGAACCCAGGCCGTTGCAGTTAAGACTCAGCCTTATGTGGAACATCCTCTACCAGGTGAGCCTCCGGGGCACCCCAAGTTCAAAAATGTTGAAGCCTGTCCTCCTCTAATACTTACTGCTCGTGAAGCACAAAGGTAGGTTGCACAGTCCTCCGTCCTTTCCTCTCATACGGAACATGCAGCTGCAGCTTCCTGTCCACAATTCAGTCCTCCTCCATGGATCTGAGTGGTCATCTGGAGAACCAGCAGTCGTTTTTACTGCTGGTTCCCCCTCGCAGTGTTTGCTTTGCTGTGTTGCGGCAGAGTGACTCCTGCAAGTGACCGCGTGTAGGCTTCCTGCAGGAAGTCACAAGTCCTGCAGGAAGTCACAAGTCCTACAGGAAGTCACAAGTCCTGCAGGAAGTCACAAGTCCTGCAGGAAGTCACAAGTCCTGCAGGAAGTCACAAGTCCTACAGGAAGTCACAAGGTAGGAAATGACCAGAACCAGTTGTAAAAAGATTGTACATTTGAGGCGTCCGGGTGGCGTGGCGGTGTAATCCGTTGCCTACCAGCACAGGGATCGTCGGTTCGAATCCCTGTGTTACCTCCGGCTTGGTCAGACGTCCCTACAGACAATTGGCCTTGTCTGTGGGGGTGAAACAGTGACCGGGACGGTAATTGGCCAGATACAATTGGGGAGATTAAAGAAGGGAAGGGAAGGGAAGGGAAGGGAAGGGAAGGGAAGGGAAGGGAAGGGGAGGGGGGGGGGGATAAAAAGCAAAACAAGATGGCAGATTTACAGATGAGCTCTCAGGTGTGCTGTAGTAGGCTGGCACGCCATCCTGGTGGCTGTGGCTGAACTGTGGAGTGTTTTTGCGCTGGATGAGGATGGTGGATTTGTTCTCCATTAATTGTACTGGAGAGTAGATGGCTGTATGTCCAGCATGAAGAGAAGGACAGCCGACTGAAAATGGACCACACCTGTGTGTCATTCATGAGTGGCGAGCGTGAAGTAGCGACGGACTTGAAAAACGCTGGACCGTTCCTTTCGCGCTGCAAATTCCCGACATGCTGGATTGATCATCTACCAAGCACAGGCTCCACGGGTTTCCCGGGGCCAGGTTTCGGTTAGGCATTAGCTGGGGAGTTGGGCCCTTTATGACCTCAAAACAATGTCAAACGAAGCTTAACCCCCACGTGGGCCTT
>NC_079219.1:6449162-6451662 GCF_029633865.1 Lampris incognitus | reverse complement strand
GAAGAAGAGTGAAGACACCATGGACCATGGATGGCCTTATGCAGAAGAAGAGTGAAGGCACCATGGACCATGGATGGCCTTATGCAGAAGAAGAGTGAAGGCACCATGGACCATGGATGGCCTTATGCAGAAGAAGAGTGAAGGCACCATGGACCATCGATGGCCTTATGCAGAAGAAGAGTGAAGGCACCATGGACCATCGATGGCCTTATGCAGAAGAAGAGTGAAGGCACCATGGACCATGGATGGCTGCATGCAGAAGAAGAGTGAAGGCACCATGGACCATCGATGGCCTTATGCAGAAGAAGAGTGAAGGCACCATGGACCATGGATGGCTGCATGCAGAAGAAGAGTGAAGGCACCATGGACCATGGATGGCTGCATGCAGAAGAAGAGTGAAGGCACCATGGACCATGGATGGCTGCATGCAGAAGAAGAGTGAAGGCACCATGGACCATCGATGGCCTTATGCAGAAGAAGAGTGAAGACACCATGGACCATGGATGGCTGCATGCAGAAGAAGAGTGAAGGCACCATGGACCATGGATGGCTGCATGCAGAAGAAGCAGACTGTACACCGCAGCACGCGACTGCCCTCACGAGTCAGTACTGGACATGGTGGTCAGTGACACGAGGCCGCTCTCCATGGTGATGGTGAAGGGTTTCAACACATGATTCGCCAGTTCGACCACCCACCCACCCTGCCACCCAGAACCTGCTTCACCCACCTGATGGAGAAGAAACATGAGACGACCTTTCTGAATCTGAAGGTAAGCCTTTAATAAACACACACACACATACACACACACACACACACACACACACACACACACACACACACACACAATAGCAATTATATACTTGCTATAAGCAATTATATATTTAATATGACAGAATTTATGAAGAAATAATATTAATAATAATATTAAGATCGCTGATCAATAATTTTTATTTATCTGTATCAGTAGTAGCCTAATGAGCAGCAAAGCTTAATAAAAGAGGTATTTTTGAATGAAGTAGTATCATCTTTAGTGTCTTTACTGTTAGTTAGCACATGCCTAAAACTACCTCAAGCTAAACTGACAAGCTGATAGCTGAATACGTGCTGTTGTTTTGTGCGATTCATTATCTGACTAGTCGATTAGTCGTTCCAATAATCGACGACTGGTCGACTAGTCGAAATAGTCGTTAATTGCATCACTAATAGAACTCTTATCCAGTCTACAAATCAAAAGGGTGAGTTAGTGTCTTGTTAAGGAAATAGCATACAGGCCCTGTGGTGGCCTGGCGGCCTGTCCAGGGTGTCTCCCCGCCTGCCGCCCGGTGACTGCTGGGATAGGCTCCAGCATCCCTGCCACCCTGACAGCAGGATAAGCCGATAAGATAATGGATGGATGGATGGATGGACATGGAAAAGCAAACATAGATGTGTAAAAGTGAGCACAACTCACCATGTAGATACCAAAAAAGTACGGCTTATTAAGTTGGGTGCCGTTGTCCTGATTCTTGTCCAGCCTGCTTATGAACAGCGGGGGAAGGCTGTTAGAACGCAGTGTCTTCCTGGACAAACCCACACTATGCTAATGACTGGCCTGCAAGCCAGGCCGTAGTGAAGGACACAGCACGGGTTTCATTTCACCGTCCCATGAGGAGACGTCAGCAGCGCCGCGGGCTTCTGTGCTCTAACGGACATCCAAATGAAATGGGAGCGGTCCGGTGGCATTTCGTGGGGAGGAAGTTTCATCATAAAAACACAAAAATAAAAATAAAAAATTTTTGCCAATTTCTAGGAAATAATGTTATTTATATGTGAATAAAGTGCGGCTAAAAGAGGTTAAAAGATGTTGTTGTTGTTTTTTTTTTATTTCATGAGGCCATTACCGAAAACAAATGAGCGTTTATTTGCGAAGCGATGGGTAACAGGGAAGAAAAAAACAAAGACAATTGAATCAAAATGTGGCTGCTTTTCAGAGAGAGACAGAAAAAGGAAAAGTATGGGCCGGGCCAAGACGTGTCTGTCATCACCTCGTCAGTCTCGAGATGGACCTGAAAGAGGAAACGCTTAAGAACAAATACAACATGGAACAATAGTCTGCCGCTTCCTGAGAAACCCTGCTTCTTGCTTCGTCTTCCTCTAAGGTTTGTGGGATATTTTAAATACTGCGTACAGCACGCCAGCTTTTCTTAGTCCTTTGCAGTATAGTGTATTCCTGTGGAAGCCAAAGGGCCTGATCTTAAATTAGTCCGTATTTCCCGGACTGCAAGTCACACTCGACAAAAAACCTGTTGTGAGGAAAGAACACGTGAGTGGCTTTGGTGTGTAAGTCTCATTTATATGATGGGACACTGCATGTCAGCACTTCTTAATCGTGTGATGCAATTGAAAATAGTGTGTTCGTCCGACAAAATTACATTGTATAGGGCGTCCGGGTGGCGTGGCGGTCTATCCCGTTGTCTACCAACATGGGGATCTCCGGTTCAAATCCCCGTGTTGCCTCCG